>NC_058518.1:132655604-132708104 GCF_904849725.1 Hordeum vulgare subsp. vulgare
TCCGTCCATGCCACGCACATGGTTTTCCCCAGTTTTCCATGGTGCGCGCCCAGGTTTTTACCCAACGGCCCCAGTAGCCGATTTTCCCGTTTCCTCACGTACACGTTTTTTGGCCTGTGTGCCCGTACGTGAATTCGTGCATCCCACGCACATGGTTTTCCCCCGTTTTCCATGCGAGGCATCCAGTTTTTTGCCCGTTGGCCGGCGTACCCGTTTTTTTGCCCGTTTCCTCACGTTCACGTTTTTGGCCTGTGTGGCCGTTAGTGCATCCGTCCATGCCACGCACATGGTTTTCCTCTGTTTTCCATGGTGTGCATGCAGTATTTTGCCCGACGGTCTTCGTACCCGTTTTTTGCCCATTTCCTCATGTACATGTTTTGGCCCGTGTGGCCGTACGTGCATCCGTCCATGCCACGCAGATGATTTTCCCCTGTTTTCCATGGAGCGCGTCCAGTTTCGTCCTCGACGGTCGTCGGACACGTTTTTGGGCTCTCAACTGTGGTTGACGTATTTTGCATGTGTCATCGTACGTGGTTTCGTCGGTGCGCCCATGTCACAACCCTAGTTCTTCTTCGCTTGCCAAGCATTCAAGCATGCATATTTTAATTCTTTTAAAATAGAAGTGGGGAAGTGATCAAGCCCGAGGAACCAAAATTTTGTGTAATATGCAATATAGAAGATTTCTTCAATAGTTCGAGGAAAATGTCCCTGGTTTCCCAATAAATTATTGGCATGATATAGAAATGTCAACCAATATTTTAGGATCACAGAAACATTTATTTTGGACCTTTGTTTAAATCTAACAATTATTTGCAATGGAGTTATATTTTCTATATATAAAATACAGTTTCATAAACTCTAAAAATAATTGAGTGGCATTAGATAATTATATTATGTCACATAAAAATATTTTAGGGTTTTATAAAAAATGATGTGAATTAATTTCAAATCAAAACAAATGCCAGAAAGAAAAAAAAGAAACAATAAAAAAGAGGAAGAAGAGTCACCTGAGCTTACCTGGCGCGAGGGGCAGGCCCATCCCACTAGGAGTCGTGTCGTCTTCCTCCTCCTGCCAATAGGCAGAGGAGAAGACGAGCACGGCGGCAGCCTCTCCACCTCCTGCTCGCCGTGGCGCTGTCCCCTTGCCTCCCTGTGCCAGTGCGTCGCCTCTTCCCCCCCCCCCCCCCCCCGTGCCTCTCTCTTCCTCCCCCAATCCCATTTGTCCCTCTCCCTCTCGTTTTTCCCCTCCTGAATCTCTCTCTGAGGAACCGAGCCGTCGTCGATCTGCCGGCCACAGGTCATCCCAGACCCCGCCGTCTGCTCCAGGAGCTTCGCCGTGAGCACCTCGTTCCATTCCCCCTATCCTCATCGAGTTTCCCCTCCTCTATCCTCCTCCTACCGTCGGTCCCGCGAGCTTCGTGCCACCGGTAACGGCCGCCGCGGCAAGGGCCCCTCCCCAACTCATCTGGGCACGCCGGCATGCTCCCCGTAGGTGCCGCCCCGGCCCATAGTTTCTGCTCCTGCAGCTCCTGGCAAGGAGCCCGAGCTGGCCGAGCTCCGGCCGCCGCTCCATTGTTGTTGCCGCCGTCTCCGGCAACCCCCTCGCCCTCAAAACCCTCGGAATGGATGCGGGCGAGCTGGGGCTACGCCCTGGGGCCTCTGGCTGCCGTTCCCGTGGCCGACAGTGTGGACACCACCGCGTCCAATTGTCGCACGCAATGAGCGCCGTCATGTGAGCCACTGGCCGATGGGCTCCGCCGGTCAGTGTGCTTAATTAGCCTAATTAGCAATTTGTTAAACCAGAGACGCTGACATGTGGGCCCCATCTAATTAACTTGCAAGATTAATCTAAAACAAATCTGTTAAGACTTGAGCCAATGACAGGTGGGTCCCAACCACCACGTTTGACCTGGGCTGGCGTTTTGACCTGCTGATGTCACTATGCCATCACGCTGACGCAGTAATTCAATTTCTGGTTTTAAAATAATTCTAGAAAAATAGCAAAACTTTAAAAATTCATAGAAATTAAAATATAACCCGGATGAAAATAATTTATATATGAAAAACTATCAGAAAATTCAAAGAATCCATTGGTAATAATTTCATGCATGATAGAGCAACCTAAATAGGAGTTTTTGAACATTTTGTTCAAATTACATTATGTAACATCACATGTGGAGTTGAGTTTAAACCAAGAGTTCAAACCTACTTCATTTAAATATGTTGTGAGGTTCATTAGGCCAAACCACATCATATTTCCATGCTCATGCATCATTGTGAAGCATTTTCTGTGCTTAATTGTTCTCTTTTGATTTTGTTGATAGATCTTGCGAGATGTAGTTATCACCGACATCAAGGAACAGCTGAGTTCTTCTGATCAACACACAAGAAAAACCCCTTGAACATTCCGATAAAATCCCATGTTCTCACCTTTGCTCTCAATTATTGCATTAGAACACATCGCTTCAAATGCTTTTTCTTCGGTAGTTGAACCCATTCCTTTTCATGGTCTAACCTTGTCACAGTAAATAGCTAAACCTTGCAACCTAGCATACCTGGTAGTTGCTTGTACCGTGATGTGCTTTACCCTGCTATGATTGCTATGCTTAGAGTTGTGTCAGGCATGTTTCATCTGGATGATGTACTGAAGTGTGTGAATGTGTTCTATTGACAAAAGGATAAGTGTTGAATTTGATTTTGTAAAGGTACCGATGAGAGGCTATGTAGGAGTACATGGCGGGTTTCTCATTGGCATCGTCCTTAAGAACTGAGTCCCGTGTATGTTATCCGAGACTAGCTACTACCGCACATTGGCATCCTTAATTGACTCTCTTGGCTTATTAATCACCTAGATCTCTGTCGAGGAGTTGCAACTAGTTTCTGGTGTTTGTAGGACATGATAGTAGTCTACCGAGTGGCACCCCGTACATGTGAGCTTGGGACAGACTAGGCATCGTGGCCCGGTGTACCAAGTGTAGTACCATCCGTCGAGGTGGGCTTGGGAACCCTGTACACATCGTTTGGTGTCGTAGAGGAAACTTCCGCCGGACTTCCTTGTGGGTTTAGTCTCAAATAGGCGATAAACTTGGATGAGAGTCTTGTGTGATTGGTTAGGTCATGGCCGACACCCATGCTAGTGCTTCCGCTTGAAGGTTACCGAGATGCATGACGTGCATAGGGTGATAAGTGGTGGGAGCGTGTGTGAGGAAGTACACCATTGCATGGTAATCTAATCTATTCGAATAGCCGCGTCTGCATATATGGACTACTTGGAAACTTATATGGTCATAGACAACTTGAAATATTCAATACAAGTGTGAGTGTTATGGGTGGCTCTCTCGTAGGAAGACGGGAGTGGACCCATGGTGGTGTATTGTTGTGGAGACTAGCTAGTGGACTCGTCTGCGCTTTCTCACATTTTTAAACTACTCGTAGTGGTAGTACATGATAGCCACAGAGTTAAAGCTGGCTTGCTGAATTAAACCACACTATCCCATTTTGACCCTAATGCATATGTAGTTAGTTCTGATATAAGTCTTGCTGAGTACCTATGTACTCAATATTGCTTAATTTATGTTTTTGCAGAGGAGACTCCAGTCTCGCTAGTGGTTTCAACGATAAGATCGATGTTGACTCAGTAGCTTGGAAATCCCAGAAAGAGGTCTGGTTCCTATGGAGGGTCTTGAAGATAGACAGGCTTTCTCATCCATTTTACTTTCTAGATGTCTGTACCCAGACATGTTGTGCTTCCGCTTGTTTGCTTGTATGACTTGAGTGTTGGATCCTGTGACCCCTGTTTATAATATCATACTATGTAGACTCTTATGAGTCTATAATAAATACTTGAGTTGTAGAGTTATGTTGTGATGCCATGTTGTATCTACACATACCGTGCATATTGCGTGAATGCTTTGAAATACATTGTATGTGTGGGATTCGACACCTAGTTATGTGCCTTTAGTATTACTCTTTACACGGAAATGCCTCTTTGTGCTTCTGTCGAGCCTTGGTAGCCTGCTACTGCTCCGGACACATTGATTGACCATCATGTATCCTTCTTTGCTGCTGTGTCTGTCCCCTCGTGGAAATGTCACGCGATGTAATGGAGTCCATGTAGCTTGCTATGACTCGTCTACACACGCCATTGACCGACACCTGCTTTGCTGGGTTATGTATGCATGTCCCTGTATGGATGTGACACTTGGGTGTGTAACTAGTCATGTCGACCCGGGTTCTTTGTCGTTCGAATTCTAGCGACACATTCACATACGTGAGCCAAAAGACGCAAACGGTCCCGGCCAAGGTAAGGTGGCTGCCATGGAGTTTATGTGCGTGAGGTCGTAAGGTGATGTGATGTGTTACAGGCTTGGTTCTTATGACTTAGGATCGGGGTCCCGACAGTGTTGGTATCAGAGCTTGACTGCATGTAGGATAACCAAGCCCAACTGGTCGATGTTGAGTCTAGCAACTCTTTAGTTATATAAGGGAATTGTTTATGGAATGGAACGTAAGGCTCATTTTACTCCTTTCCTGGTGTCATACTTATTCTGAGTCACCTTTTACCTATGCTACGGGGTTTAAGAATTTGGCTTTCTCATCTATCTATTAGGATGACAAGTTACTATGCTGGAGACGTATAGGAAAGTAGTTGTCCTCTTGGACCGATGTCGTCATCGGAATTCATTGTTATGTTATCAGTTTTCATGCAGGTTGCCTCATATTTCATGCCTGCACAACCGTTATGTTGTCCAATTTTTCCTAGGATTTCTTTGAACATCTAATGCTTTTGCATTCACTTCTATCTATCTGGAATGTCACCCTGATCAATCCTAGTTTCTGATCATCGGGATGTCTCGTAGTGTCCAAGCTACCATTGGTCGCAAGAAGGGCAAGAGACTTGGAACCAAAGATGATGAAGTTATGTCTGAATCACCCTCGGTGGCACAGTTTATGGTAGACGCTAAGAGGAATAAGCGTGAGTCCAACCGCCTGTTGACACGTATTGAGGAGAACACCGCACATCAGTGTAATGAATCAGTGGCCATCTATGACTTCATCAAGCTATGCCCACCAACCTACCATCACTCCATGGAGCCACTTGATGCAGATGACTGGCTCTGTAGTATCACATGTAAGCTACGTTCTGCTAGCGTAGTCGAAGCTGACAAGGTCACCTTTGCTGCATACCATATGGAAGGTCCTACTAGTTTATGGTGGGAAAATTATGAGGCTATGCGTCCAACTGGACATCTCATTTCTTGGAAAGAATTCTGTGAGTTTTTTCGGGAGCACCACATTCCTTAGGGTCTTATTGATCGCAAGACGGAATAGTTCTGTAATCTCATCCAGGGCATAATGACTGTCGATGCTTACAGTCGAGAGTTTGGGAACCTTTCTCGTTACGCCACGGAAGAAGTGTCCATCGATGCCAAGAAGCAGGCTAGGTACAGGAAGGGTATCAACCCAAAGTTGCATCGTGAGCTTCATTTTAATGATTGCGCTACCTTCCATGTTTTGGTGAACAAGGCCATCAATGCAGAGACAGCTTAGACAACTTATGAAAAGTCCCGTAAGCACACCTGTGACAATGGTTCTTCTTCTGGTTCTGGATCTCAAAAGTGTTGGATTTGATTCCTAACTCGGCACGTCCACCTGGATATGTATCTAATCCCTCTTGTGTGGCACCTCGCCCAACTTCATTGTATGCTCCACCCAAGCCTAATGGTGGACCGTCTGTCAATACGGTTCCACGTTCAACCCAAGTGATTTTTACAAGTGTGGAGAGCCAGGGCATGTTGCTCGAAACTGCACTCAGTCTGGCAAGTGTGTTGGTCATGACAAGACATCAGTCAAGAAAACCCAGGTCAAGCAAGCCATCAGTAATTATGGATGGTGAATCACATCTCAACCAAAAAAGCACATGATGACCCAGATGTCGTTCTTGGAACGCTTCTTTTCATCCAGCATCAGTTCCGTTCGACACTGGGTCCTCACATTCTTTCATCTCAGAAAACTATGCCCGATTGCATGACATGTCATTTTGTGATATGCCAACTGCTCTTGAAATTCAGACTCCACGGTCTAGATGGCAAACCACAAGAATAAGCCATGGAAGTGAAATCCTTGTTGACTAACTGGTATTCCTTGCTTCGTTGATATCTCTCAAGGCTTGAGATATTAACATCATCTTGGGTATGGATTGGATGACAACTCACCATGCCAAGATTGATTGTTCCACCAGGCAGTTCATCTTACACACCCATCTGGCAAGATAGTCAATGTTTCAACACGAGTTGTAGAGCGTCAGCTCTATTCACTAAATGCCAACCCTCTTCTTGAGCTGGAAGATACTGCGGTAGTCCGATATTTTCCGGATGTCCTTCCAGAAGAACTGCCAAGCATTCCTCCCGATAGGGATGTAGAGTTTGTGATAGACCTCATCCCAGGAAATGTTCCAATTACCAGAAGACCTTATAAGATGGCACCCTTGGAGTTAGCCAAGCTTAAGAAACAACTTGATGAGTCCTTGCAAAAGGGTTTCATTTGTCCCAGCTCTTCTCCTTGGGCTTGTCATGTTCTCTTTGTCACGAAGAAGGATGAAACAGATCGGAAGGTTGTAGATTACCGACCTGTCAATTTGGTCACAATAAAGAATAAGTATCCGCTTCGGCCGGGAAACTTTGGCCGGAATTCCTTCCGGAGTTCAGTCTCAAATAGGCGATAAACTTGGACTATAGTCTTGTGTGGTTGGTTAGGTCGTGGCCGACACCCACGCGAGTGCTTTCGCTTGAAGGTTGCCGAGATGCATGACGTGCATGTGGTGATAAGTGGTGGCAGCGTGTGTGAGGAAGTACACCCCTGCAGGGTAATCAAATCTATTCGAATAGTCGCGTCCGTGGATAAGGAATATTTGGAAACTTATATGGTCATAGACAACTCGAATGGATACTATAAAATATTCAATACAAGTGTGAGTGCTATGGATGGCTGTCTCGTAGGAAGACGAGAGTGGACCCATGGTGGTGTATTGTTGTGGAGACTAGCTTGTGGACTCGTGTGAGCTTTCTCACATTATTGAACTACTCGTAGTCGTAGTTCATGATAGCCATAGAGTTAAAGCTAGCTTGCTGTATGAAACCCCACCATCCCGTTTTGACCCTGATGCATATATGGTTAGTTCTGATGTAAGTCTTTTTGAGTACCTCTGTACTCACTGTTGCTTAATTTATGTTTTTTCAGAGGAGACCCCAGTCTCGTTAGTGGTTTTAACGATAAGATCGATGTTGACTGAGAAACTTGGAAATCCCAGACAGAGGTCTAGTTCCTATGGAGGGTCTTGTAGATAGACACGCTTTCTCACCCTTTTTACTTTCTAGATGTCTGTACCCAGACATGTCCTGCTTCCGCTTGTTTGCTTGTATGACTTGAGTGTTGGGTCCTGTGACCCCTGTTTGTAATATCACACTATGTAGATTCTTATGAGTCTATAATAAATACTTGAGTTGTAGAGTTATGTTGTGATTCCATATTGTATCTACACATATCGTGCATATTGTGTGAATGCTTTGAAATGCATTGTATGTCTGGGATTCGACACCGAGTTATGTGCCTTTAGTAGTACTCTTTATAGGGAAATGCCTCTTTGTGCTTCCGTCGAGCCTTGGTAGCCTACTACTGCTCCGGACACATTGATTGACCGGCATGTATCCTTCTTTGCTGTTGTGTCTGTCCCCTTGGGGGAATGTCACGCAGTGTAATGGAGTCCATGTAGCTTGCTACGACTCGTCTACACACACTGTTGACCGACACCTGCCTTGTTGGGTTATTTATGCTTGTCCCTGTACGGATGTGCCACTTGGGTTTGTAACTAGACATGTCGACCCGGGTTCTGTGTCGTTCGAATGCTAGCGCACATTCACATACATGAGCCAAAATACGCAAACGGTCCCGGCCAAGGTAAGGTGGAAGCCGTGAAGTATACCATGCGTGAGGCCGCAAGGTGATCTGATGTGTTACAGGCTGGATTCTTATGACTTAGAATCGGGGTCGCGACAGCCCTGCATGGTTATTGTTTGTTTATCATAGTGCACGCCCAGTTTCTACCACAATGGTCGTCATACCCGTTCTTTTCCCGTGACCCGTGTTACACGTTCATGTCCCGTGTCGTATTGAGTTGTTCCGGCGATGCCTCGCCCATTAGCACCAAGCCTCTGAATATGTTGCATTGACATCTTTGTGACTTGGCACGTACAATTTCCTTTGGCCTTAGCGGGTGATTACCTATGTCCCAGGATGGACTGTGCGATATTTCTTGTGACTTGGCACGTATAGTTTCTGTTGGACTAAGCGGGTGATTGCGTATGTCCGAGGACAAACTTTGCCATATCTCTTGTGACGTGGCACGTATAATTTGCGTTGGACTTAGAGGATGATTGCGTATGTCCCAGGATGGACTTAACAATATCTCTTCTAACTTGGCATGTATGGTTTCCGTTGGGCTTAGCGGGTGATTGCGTATGTCCGTGGACGGACTTTACCATATCACTTGTTACTTGTCACCTACAGTTTAGGTTGGACTTAGCCATGTAGGTAGGCCAACTTTGCCAGTTGCATTTTGGAACCTTATCATTTCAATGATAGGTATGGGGGAGGGACGAATCCATGCGACATGGGGCTGGATCTCAGTGGATCGTGGCAGCAAGGTCACTCTAACACTTACAATGCCCCGTCGCGTATTTAAGTCGTGTGCAAAGGATTCAGCCCACCGCCCGTTGGGAAGGGAGCTTCGAGGCGGCCGATCACGGCATGTCGGCTAGACCGGGTTAGCAAATGGCATGGGCCCTTGGGGGCGCAAGCGCCCCTAACGTGGGTCGGGGCAAGTGGCAGGCGCACGCGTCGCATGCTAGCTTGGATTCTGACTTAGAGGCGTTCAGTCATAATCCGGCACACGGTAGCTTCCCGCCATTGGCTTTTCAACCAAGCGTGATGACCAATTGTGTGAATCAATGGTTCCTCTCGTACTAGGTTAAATTACTATCGCGACACTGTCATCAGTAGGGTAAAACTAACCTGACTCTGGACGGTCTCAACCCAGCTCATGTTCCCTATTGGTGGGTGAACAATCCAACACTTGGTGAATTATGCTTCATAATGATAGAAAGAGCCGATATTGAAGGATCAAAAAGTAATGTCGCTATGAACGCTTGGCTGCCACAAGCCAGATATCCCTATGGTAACTTTTCTGACACCTCTAGCTTCGAACTCCGAAGATCTAAAGGATCGATAGGCCATGCTTCCATGGTTCTTATTCATACTGGAATTCAGAACCAAACGATCTTTTACCCTTTTGTTCCACATGAGATTTGTGTTCTTGTTGAGCTCATCTTAGGACCCCTGCGTTATCTTTTAACAGATGTGCTGCCCCAACCAAACTGCCCACCTGACAATGTATTTCTCCCGGATCGGCCCGATAAAACAGCCCCGCTTCCGACCCACGGAATAAGTAAAATAATGTTAAAACTAGTGTTATTTCACTTGCACCCATAAGGGCTCCCACTTATCCTACACCTGTCAAGTCATTTAACAAAGTCGGACTAGAGTCGAGCTCAACAGGGTCTTCTTTCCCCGCTGATTCCGCCAAGCCCGTTCTCTTGGCCGTGGTTTCGCTGGATAGTAGAGAGGGACAGTGGGAATCTCGTTAATACATTCATGCGTGTCACTAATTAGATGACGACGCATTTGGCTACCTTAAGAGAGTCATAGTTACTCCCGCCGTTTACCCGTGCTTGGTTGAATTTCTGCACTTTGACATTCAGAGCATTCTGCGCAAATCACATTGCGTCAGCATCCGCAAGGACCATCGCAATGCTTTGTTTTAATTAAACAGTCAGATTGCCCTTGTTCGTACCTGTTCTGAGTTGACTGTTTCATGCTCGAGGAAAGCCCCCGAAGGGGCGATTCCCGGTCCGTACCCTAGCTGACATGCGGCGACCCTCTCTCGCCGCGTGAGCAGCTCGAGAAATCCGCCGACGGCCGACTGATTCGGGGCCCAAACCCCTGAGCCCTGTCCTTAGAGCCAATCCTTTCCCTGAACTTACAGATCCGTTTTGCTAACTTCCCTTGCCTACATTATTCCGTTGGCCAGAGGATGTTCACATTAGAGACCTGATGCGGTTATGAGTACGACCAGGCGTAAACGGTACTCGGTCCTCCGGATTTTCATGGGACGCCGGGGGCGCACCGAACACCGCGCGACGTACGGTGCTCATCCTGCCACTGGACCCTAACTCTGGTTGAACCATTTCCAGGGTTGGCAGGCCGTTAAGCAGAAAAGATAACTCTTCCCGAGTCCCCCGCCGGCGTCTCCGGACTTCCTAACGTCGCCGCCAACCGCCACATCCCGGCTCGGGAAATCTTAACACGATTCCCTTTCGGGGGATGCGCGTGATCGTGCTATCTATCGGGGTTACCCCATCCCTTAGGATCATTTTACCCATGTGCAAGTGTCGTTCACATGGACCCTTTCTCTTCTTTGTCATTCAAAGTTCTCATTTGAATATTTGCTACTACCACCAATATCTGCACCGACGGCCGCTCCGCCTGGGCTCGCGCCCCGGGTTTTGCTGCGGACGTCGCGCCCTCCTACTCATCGGGGCATGGCGCTCGCCCAGATGGCCGGGTGTGGGTCGCACGCTTCAGCGCCATCAATTTTTGGGGCTAGTTGATTCGGCAGGTGAGTTGTTACACACTCCTTAGCGGATTTCGACTTCCATGACCACCGTCCTATTGTCTTAATCGACCAACACCCTATGTGGGTTCTAGGTTAGCGCGCAGTTGGGCACCGTAACCCGACTTCTGGTTCATCCCGAATCGCCAGTTCTACTTACAAAAAATGGCTGACTTGGAGCACCCGATTCCGTGGTACAGCTCACCGAAGCAGCCGAGCCATCCTACCTATTTAAAGTTTGAGAATAGGTCGAGGACGTTGCGTCCCCAATGCCTCTAATCATTGTCTTTACCTGATAGAACTCGTAATGGGCTCCAGCTATCCTGAGGGAAACTTCGGAGGGAACCAGCTACTAGATGGTTCAATTAGTCTTATGCACCTATACCAAAGTCAGACAAACGATTTGCACGTTAGTATCGCTTTGAGCCTCCACCACAGTTTCCTCTGGCTTCGCCTCGCTCAGACATAGTTCACCATCTTTCGGGTCCCTACAGGCGTGCATTGTTTGTTCCAGAAAGAAAATAGCTTAGTTAAATATATTTTGTGTAAGATTTTTTCTTAAAAGACCAAATACTCTATTTTGTGCCAGAATTTAACTCTATTGCTACTAATGTCACTCTCTGTTAACAAATAACTTTTTTATTTTGTATCTTTTATCATTGACAAATTCATGTTCAATGGCCTTTACTTTTAAAATGTTTGCACAGAAAAAATTTGACACCAACTTGCTAGACTTCGTAAGATGTGGGTGTGCACTGTTAAAGTTGGAAGGATGCATGACAGGTCATCTAGGTACTGTTAAAGTCGTTATCATTTTCTTCTTGCAGGCGGCAATGGCAAGAGCATATTGTGCAGAGGAAGATGATGAGAAGAAACTTGTGGTTCTCATTCAATCTTTGTGGAACTTTATTTATGTGTGATTGTGCACTTGTTGGGTCCTTTTTCTGTGTACTTGCACTTGCAGAAGTATTCAGTTGTGTAGATGTAAAATTATTTTGATGTGCCCTTGTTAGGCGTTGAACCTTAATGCGTGGAGTCGTTGGATGATGTATTGTATTTGATGTGATATGCTACTGAAATAAAATATACATTTTATTTGCAATCTTTTATTTTGTTGTATTTATTTTTAATGGGCCTATCTTGAGATGTGGTGCTTCTAGCAAAAAAATTCTTCAACCCAAACAAATCATACATTTTCAATAGTAAAATAGGTATTGGGCCAAGCACATGTAGGCTAGATTGGTGGACAGGGATCTCAAATTTATGATGATTTCATTTGGTCACTAGCAATGCCACGTCAGCTTGGCCACGTCAGATCCTACGTGGCGCACACAAATGGGTAATGACCAAACCAAAATTTTGGTCGATAGAGACCTATGACCAAAATTTTAGTAAGGTCATGTTTGTTCATTTTTGACGGCCAACTGTTGACGTTGTAAATTTGGTCAAAAAAGGTCAATAAACGACAACAATGAGGAATCGATGACCAATATGGGGAGTCATAATTGACCTTATTTCTTGTAGTGATCTTTTGGAAATTGATAATAAATCAACATAGACCTCAGTCATTGTTGCATAAATATATCATCTTAGACACATTTTACAATTGTGAGCACTCACCAAACTATTACATGCTTAGGAGTAGATGTTGGACAAGGAAGAGAACATAATGAATTGTGTTTGCTTGGTTCCAAACAATGTTATATGATTAGAGATCCCTTAGCATGTGATGATTGCTTCCACCTCACATTAACCAAAACTCCCGCACCAAGTAGAGATACTACTTGTGCATCCATAAACCTCCAACCCAGTTTTTTCCATGAGAGTCCACCATACCTACCTATGGATTGAATAAGGTCCTTCAAGTAAGTTGTCATCGGTGGAAGCAATAAAAATTGCTCTGTAATATGTATGAGCTATTAGTGTGTGTAAAATAAGCTTTGTACGAACCTGTGATGAGGAAGACATAAAAGCGACAGACTGCATAATAAAGTTCTTTATCACTGGAGGCAATATAAAGTGACGTTCCTCCGCACTAAGAGGACACACATTCAAACCTCAAAAGCGCATGACAACCTCTACTTCCCTCTACGAAGGACCTATCTTGTACCTTTACTTTTTGCCCTTGTAAGAATCATGGTGATCTTCACCAATTCCCTATTTTGTCCATTGTCTTGGCTACCATCACATGCTTGGGAAAGATCTATATTCATATATCAACTTGGAGTTGAGTACTTATGCTTTATTATAGTTGACTTTACCCTTGAGGCAAAACTATAAGCCCGGTCTTCCTCTGTGTCCAGCTGAAACTTTGACACCATGAGTACCACGTGAGTTGTAACAATTGTGGAAAACAAAAGAGATGATTGAGTATGTGGATTTGCCTTACAAGCTCTTACTTGACTCTTTCTGATGTTGTGATAAATTGCAATTGCTTTAATGACTTTGAAATGTTGTTGGTTACTTCTCGGTAAGGTTTTTGCTTCATGCTTTGCTTTGTGAAGGAATTGTTACTTTCCCATAAGAATTTTTATGATGTGTTGCTGTCCTATGTGTGATCATGATGCCCTCATGTCCGTATTATGTTTTATCGACACCTTCGTCCCTCAACATGTGGACATGTTTATGGAACATGGTTTTCGCTTGAGGACAAGCAAGGTCTAAGCTTGGGGGAGTTGATACGTCCATTTTGCATCATGCTTTCATGTTGATATTTTTTTCTTTATAGGTTGTTATATTACTTCGTGGTACCAGATTTATGCCTTTTCTCTCTTATTTTGCAAGGTTTATTTGAAGAGGGAGAATTCAGGCAGCAGGAATTCTAGACTTGAAAAGGAGCAAATTTTAGTCCACTATTCTGCACATCTCCAAATGCCTTGAAAAGTTACGTGGAATTTTTTGGGATTATATAAAAAATATTGGGCGAAAGAAGTAATAGAGGGGAGCTGCCAGGGTGCCACAAGCCCTGCCACCGCCACCCCCCTGGTGGCGGAGGGCAAGCTTGTGGGCTCCCTGACGGCCCACTAGCCCCCCTATTTTGCTATATGAAGGGTTTCCTTCCCGAAAAAATCAATCGAGAGCTTTTTCGTGGTTTCGCCACAGCCACGAGGCGGAACTTGAGCAGATCCAATCTAGAGCTCCGACAGGACGATCCTGCCGGGGAAACTTCCCTCCCGGAGGGGGAAATCGTTGCTATCATCATCACCAACACTCCTCTCGTCCGAGGGGAGGCATCTTCATCAACATCTTCATCAGCACCATCTCCTCTCCAATCCCTAGTTCATCTCTTGTAATCAATCTCCATCTCACGACTCCGATTGGTACTTGTAGTTGATCCTAGTTGGATTACTTGGTGGAAGAGTTTATGTTCAGATTCTTGATGCTATTCATTACACCTCTGATCATGATTATTATTTTTATTTGTGAGTAGTTACTTTTGTTCCTGAGGACATGGGATAAGTCATGTTAATAATAGTCATGTGAATTTGATATCCGTTCGGTATTTTGATATGCTCTATGTTGTATTTTCCTCTAGTGGTGTTATGTGAACGCCGACTACATAAAACTTCACCATACTTGGGCCTAGAGGAAGGCATTGGGGAGTAGTAAGTAGATGATGGGTTGCTGGGGTGACAGAAGCTCAAACCCCACTCTATGCGTTGCTTCGTAAGGGGCTGATTTGGATCCACTAGTTTAATGCTATGGTTAGACGTTGTCTTAATTCTTCTTTTGTAGTTGCGGATGCTTGTGAGAGAGGTTAATAATAAGTGGGATGCTTGTCCAAGTAAGGGCAGTTTCCAAGCGCCAGTCCACCCACATATCAAACTATCAAAGTAACGAACGTGAATCATATGAACATGATGAAACTAGCATGACAGAAATTCCCTTGTGTTCTTGAGAGCATTTTTCCTCCTATAAGACTTTGTTCAGGCTTGTCCCTTGCTACAAAAGGGATTGGTCCACTTGCTGCACCGTTGCTACTACTTGTTACTTGTTACTTTTCGCTTGCTACGTTTCACCTCACTACACCATCACTTGTTACCGCAACTTTAAGTGCTTGCAGTTATTACCTTGATGGAAACCGCTTATCAGAGACTTCAGCTCCTCGTTGGGTTGGACACTCTTACTTATCGAAAGGACTACGATTGATCCCCTATACTTGTGGGTCATCACCGAGTCAATGTGACCATCTCCTCCTTTTTGCCTCACAACCTCCACCACAGTCTATTCCACCTATAGTGCTATATCCATGGCTCACGCTCATGTATTGCATGAGAGTTGAAAAAGTTTGAGAAAGTAAGATTGCGAAAACAATTACTTGGCCAATAACGGGGTTGTGCATGATTTAATTTCGTTGTGTGGGGATGATGGAGCATAGCCACACTATATGATTTTGTAGGGATAACTTTCTTTGGCCTTGTTATTTCAAAAGTTCATGATCACTTTGCTAGTTTGCTTGAAGTATTATTGTTTCCATGTCAATAGTAAACTATTGTTTTGAATCTTACACATCTGAACGTTCATGCCTCAAGAAAGAAGTTACAAAGGACATGTTAGGTAGCATTCGACATCAAAAATTCAGTCTTTAGGACGAGCAGGAGTTAAGTTTGGGGATGCTTGATACGTCTCCAACGTATCTATAATTTTTGATGGTTCCATGCTATTATCTTGCCAACTTTCAATGTTTTGTATCCATGAATATGCTATTTTATATCTTTTTTGGGACTAACCTATTAACTCAGTGCCACGTGCCAGTTTCTATTTTTTCATGTTTTTGACCTTTTTTAGAGGAGAATATCAAATGGAGTCCAAACGGAATAAAATATGTGGAATGATTTTTTCCATAACAGAAGATACGCAGGGGACTTGAGAACCAATGCAAAGGACCTCGGGGGAGGTCACAAGCCCCCTAGCCGCGGCCTGGGGGCGCGCCTAACACGCTTGTGGGCCCCCCCGTGGCTCCTTTGCCCTATTTCTTTCGCCTATAAATTCTCCAAAAATCCAAAACTGCCACAGACAGCCACGAAAATACTTTTTCGTCGCCGCAAGCTTCTGTCTCCGCAAGATCCCATCTCGGGCACGTTCTGGTGCCCTGCCGAAGGGGGATTTGGACACGGAGGGCTTCTTCATCAACACCATTGCCTCTCCGATGATGAGTGAGTAGTTCACAATAGACCTTCGGGTCCATAGCTAGTCGTTAGATGGCTTCTTCTCTCTCTTGGATCTTCAATACAAAGTTCTCCATGATCTTCATGGAGATCTATCCGATGTAATCTTCTTTTGAGGTGTGTTTGTCAAGATCCTATGAATTGTGGATTTATGATCAGATTATCTATGGATACTATTTGATTCTTCCCTGATCTCTTATATGCATGATTTCGTATCCTTGTAATTCTCTTCGAGTTGTGGGTTTCGGTTGGCCAACTTGATCTATAATTCTTGCAATAGGAGAAGTGCTTGGTTTTGGGTTCATACCGTGCGGTGTCTTCACCAAGTGGCAAAAGGGGTAGAGAGGCACGCATCGTGTTGTTGCCATCAAGCGTAAAAAGATGGGGTTTATATCTATTGCATGAATTTATCCCTCTACATCATGTCATCTTTCTTAAAGCGTTACTCCGTTTGTCATGAACTTAATACACTAGATGCATGGTGGATAGCGGTCGATGTGTGGAGTAATAGTAGTAGATGCAGACAATATCGGTCTACTTGTCTCGGACATGATGCCGATATGTAATACTTGCTATCTTGAGAGAAGCCTCTAGTGAACAATATGGCCCCTGGGTCTACTCCACATCATATTTTCAGCTCTACACTTTTACTTTGTTGCACTTTCCACTATCAGATCTCACCATGTAGTAAATCGTGAAAGTATTCACAACCCCTTTATAACGTTGGGTGCAAGTTTGTTTGTTTTTGCGTAGGTACATTGGAGACTTGTCTTGATACTCCTACTGGATTGATACCTTGGTTCTCAAACTGAGGGAAATACTTACTGCTACTATGCTACATCACCCTTTCCTCTCCAAGGGAAAAACCAACGCAAGCTCAAGAGGTAGCACCCCCTCCCCCCAATATACCTGAGGGTTTTAGCCCCCCTTGGGACCCCTGCCCTTCATTTGTGAAGGAGTACACTATTTTGAAACTTTGTCATGGCAGTGTTTTTTTGCCATGCCATTGATTTCCCTGCCATGGCATTGTTTTGTTGCCTCTCCGGACACGTATAGCATGGTTTCCATGAGGTATGAGCAGTTTTTTCACGGATCCCCATTTACACGTTTTTGGCCCGTGTGCCTGTACGCGCATCCGTCAATGCCACACACAAGGTTCTACCCTGTTTACAATGTTGCGCGCCTAGTTTTTTGCAATACGACCGCCTTACCCATTTTTGCCCGTTTACTCACGTTCACGTTTTTGTCCCGTGTGGCCATACGTGCATCCGTCCATGTCACGCACATGGTTTTCCGCTGTTTTCCATGGTGCGCGCCATGGTTTTTGCAATACGGCCGTCGTACCCGTTTTTTTCCCGTTTACTCACTTTCACATTTTCGTCCCGTGTGGCCGTACGTGCATCCATGCATCCTACACACAGGGTTTTCCCCTTTTTTCCATGGTGCGCGCCCAGTTTTTTGCAATACGTCCGCCGTACCCGTTTTTTGCCTTTTTACTCATGTTCATGTTTTTGTCCCGTGTGGCCGTACGTGCATCCGTCCATGCCACACACATGGTTTTCCCCTTTTTTCCATGGTGCGCGCCCAGGTTTTTGAAATACGGCCGCCATACCCATTTTTTCCCGTTTACTCACGTTCATGTTTTTGCCCCGTGTGGCCGTACATGCATCCGTGCATCCCACGCACATGGTTTTCCCCCGTTTTCCATGCTGCGCATCTAGTTTTTTGCCCGACGGACGCAGAACCCGTTTTTTGCCCGTTGCCTCACGTTCACGTTTTTGACCCGTGTGGCCGTACGTGCATCCGTCCATGCTACGCACATGATTTTCCCCTATTTTCCATGGTGCGCGTCCAGATTTCTGCCCGATGGCCCCCGTACCCGATTATTTCCCGTTTCCTCACATACACATTTTTTTGGCCCGTGTGTCCGTACGTGCATCCGTGCATCCCACGCACATGGTTTTCCCCCGTTTTTCATGTCGCGCGTCCAGTTTTTTGCCCGACGGCCGCCATACCCGTTTTTTGCCCGTTTCCTCACGTTCACGTTTTTGGCTCGTGTGGCCGTTAGTGCATCCATCCATGCCACACACATGGTTTTCCCCAGTTTTCCATGGTGCACATCCAGTTTTCGGCCCGACGGCCCCCATACCCGTTTTTTCCCGTTTCCTCACCTACACGTTTTTGGCCCATGTGGCCGTACGTGCATCCGTGCATCCCACACACATGGTTTTCCCCCGTTTTCCATGTCGCGCGTCTAGTTTTTTGCCCGACGACCGACGTACCCGTTTTTTTTTCCCGTTTCCTCACGTTCACGCTTTTGGCCCGTGTGGCCGTTAGTGCATCCTGCCATGTCACGCATATGGTTTTCCCCTGTTTTCACCTGTTTTCCATGGTGCGCGTCCAGTACTTTGTCCGACGGCCTCCGTACCCGTTTTTTGCCTGTTTCCTCACGTACATGTTTTTGGCCCGTCTGGTCGCACGTGCATCCATCCATGGCACGCACAGGAGTTTCCCCCTGTTTTCCGTGGAGCGTGTCCAGTTTGGTCCCCGACGGTTGTCGGACACGTTTTTGGACTGTGAACTCGGGTTCACGTATTTGGCCCGTGTCATCATATGTTGTTTCATCGGTGCGCCCCGCATGGTTATCGTTTGTTTATCATAGTGCACGTCCAGTTTCTTCCACAATGGTCGTCGTACGCGTTCTTTGCCCGTGACCCGATTTACACTTTCATGTCCCATGTCGTATTGAGTTGTTCCGACGGTGCCTCGCACATTAGTGCCAAGCCTATGAATATCTTGCATTGACATCTTCGTGACATGGCACGGACAAATTCCTTTGGCCTTAGCGGGTGATTGCCTATGTCCCAGGACGGACTGTGTGATATCTCTTGTGACATGGCACGTATAGTTTCCGTTGGACTAAGCAGGTGATTGCGTATGTCCTAGGACAGAATTTGCCATATCTCTTGTGACTTGGCACATATAGTTTTCGTTGGACTTAGCGGATGATTGCGTATGTCCCAGGACGGACTTAACCATATCTCTTCTGACTTGGCACGTATGGTTTCCGTTGCACTTAGCTGGTGATTTCTTATGTCCCAGGACGGACTTTACCATATCTCTTGTGACTTGGCACGTACAGCTTCCGTTCGACTTAGCCATGTAGGTAGACCAACTTTGCCAGTTGCATTTTGGAACCTTATCATTTCAATGAAAGGTGTGGGGGAGGGACAAATCCATGCGACATGGGGCTGGATCTCAGTGGATCGTGCCAGCAAGGCCACTCTGCCACTTACAATGCCCCGTCGCATATTTAATTCGTCTCCAAAGGATTCAGCCTACCGCCCGTTGGGAAGGAAGCTTCGAGGCGGTCGATCACGACACGTCGGTGGGACCGGCTTAGCCAATGGCACGGGCCCTTGGGGGCGCAAGCGCCCCTAACGTGGTTCAGGGCGATCGGCGGGCACATGCGTCCTATGCTAGCTTGAATTCTGATTTAGAGGCGTTCAGTCATATTCTGGCACACGGTAGCTTCGCGCCACTGGCTTTTCAACCAAGCGCGATAACCAATTGTGTGAATCAACGGTTCCTCTCATACTAGGTTGAATTACTATCGCGACACTGTCATCAGTAGGGTAAAACTAACATGTCTCACAACGGTCTAAACCCAGCTCACGTTCCCTATTGTTGGGTGAACAATCCAACACTTGGTGAATTCTGCTTCACAATGATAGGAAGAGCTCGCATCGAAGAATCAAAAAGAAACCTCGCTATGAACGCTTGGCTGCCACAAGCCAGTTATCCGTGTGGTAACCTTTCTGACACCTCTAGATTTAAACTTCGAAGATCTAAAGGATCGATAGGCCACGCTTTCACGGGTCGTATTCATATTGGAAATCAAAATCAAACGAGCTTTTACCCTTTTTTCCACACGATATTTCTGTTCTCGTTGAGCTCATCTCAGGACACCTGCATTCTCTTTTAACAAATTTGCCGCCCCAGCAAAACTCCCCACCTATCCTACACCTCTCAAGTCAATTCACAAAGTCGCACTAGAGTCAATCTCAACAGGGTCTTCTTTCCCCGGTTATTTCGCCAAGCACGTTCCCTTGGCTATGGTTTCGCTGGATAGTAGACAGGGATAGTGGGAATCTCGTTAATTCATTCATTCGCGTCAATAATTAGATAACGAGGCATTTGGCTACCTTAAGAGTCATAGTTACTCCCGCCGTTTACCCGTGCTTGGTTGAATTTCTTCACTTTGACATTCAGAGCACTGGGCCGAAATCACATTGCGTCAGCATCCGCGAGGACCATCGCAATGCTTTGTTTTAATTAAACATACAGATTCCCCTTGTCTATACCAGCTCTGAGTCGACTGTTTCATGCTCTGGTAAAGCCCTCGAAGGGGCGATTCCCGGTCCGTCCCCCACACGGCATACGGTGACCCGCTCTAGCCGTGTGAGCAGCTCGAGCAATCCGCCGACAGCCGACGGGTTCGGCGCCGAGACCCCCGAGCCCAATCCTTAGAGCTAATCCTTTTCCTGAAGTTACGGATCCGTTTTGCCGACTTCCCTTACCTACATTGTTCCATTAGCCAGAGGATGTTCACCGTGAAGACCTGATGTGGTTATGAGTATGACTGGGCGTGAACAGTACTCGGTCCTCCGGATTTTCATGGGCCGCCGGGGGTACACCGGACACCGCACGACGTGCGGTGCTCTTCCGGCCACTGGACCCTACCTCCGGCTGAACCATTTCCAGGGTTGGCAGGCCATTAAGCAGAAAAGATAACTCTTCCTGAGGCCCCCGCCGGCGTCTTCGGACTTCCTAACGTCGCCGTCAACCGCCACATCCTGGCTCGGGAAATTTTAGCCCGATTCCCTTTCGGGGGATTCGCGTGATCGCGCTATCTGCCGGGGTTACCCCGTCCCTTAGAATCGTTTTACCAATGTGCAAGTGTCGTTCACATGGAACCATTCTCCTCTTTGACCTTCAAAGTACTCATTTGAATATTTGCTACTACCACCAAGATCTGCACCGACAGCCGCTCCGCCCGGGCTCGCTCCCCGGGTTTTGCAGCGGCCGCCGCGCCCTCCTACTCATCGGGGCATGGCGCTCGCCCAGATGGCCGGCTGTGGGTCGCGCGCTTCAGCGCCATCAATTTCCGGGGCTAGTTGATTCGGCAGGTGAGTTTTTACTCACTCCTTAGCGGATTTCGACTTCCATGACCACCGTCCTGCTGTCTTAATCGACCAACACCCTTTGTGGGTTCTAGGTTAAAGCGCAGTTGGGCACCATAACCTGGCTTCCGGTTCATCCCGCATCGCCAGTTCTGGTTACCAAAAATGGCCCACTTAGAGCACCCGATTCTGTGGCACGGCTCACTGAAGCACCCGAGCCATCCTACCAATTTAAAGTTTGAGAATAGGTCGAGGACGTTGCATCCCCAATGCCTGTAATCATTGGCTTTACCTGATAGAACTCGTAATGGGCTCCAGCTATCCTGAGGGAAACTTCGGAGGGAACCAGCTACTAGATGGTTCGATTAGTCTTTCGCTTCTATACCCAAGTCAGACGAACGATTTGCACATCAGTATCGATTCGAGCCTCCACCAAGGTTTCCTTTGGCTTCACCCCGCTCAGGCATAGTTCACCATCTTTCAGGTCCCGACAGGCGTGCTCCACCTCGAACCCTTCACAGGAGATCAGGGTCGGCCAGCGGTGCGGCCCTGGAGGGCCTCCCACTCGTCAGCTTCCTTGCGCATCCCAGGTTACAAAACTCGTCGACTCGCATGCATGTCAGACTCCTTGGTCCGTGTTTCAAGACGGGTCGGAAGGGGAGCCCGCAGACCGTTGCAGTGCAGTGCCCCGACGGACACGCCTTTTGGCGCGTGGGTACCGGCCATGTCAACGACGGCAACCGGAAAAACCTAGGGCCCCCGGGCTTTGGCCGCCGACGCGGCCGACAATAGTCCACACCCCGAGCCGAGCGACGGACCAGCAAGAGTCGTTCCCCATACGGCCGGAGCGCATCGCCGGCCCCCACTCCACTTCCCTCTTGGGAATTTCAAGCACTCTTTGACTCTCTTTTCAAAGTCCTTTTCATCTTTCCCTCACGGTACTTGTTCGCTATCGGTCTCTCGCCTGTATTTAGCCTTGCATGGAGTATACCGCCCGATTTGGGATACATTCCCCAACAACCTGACTCATTGACGACGCCTCGTGGGGCGACAGGGTCCGGGCCAGACGGGTCTCTCACCCTGCTAGACGCCCCTTTGCCCGGTCTGTCACTGAGGACGCCTCTCCAGACTACAATTCGAATGGCACAACCGCCCGATTCTCAAGCTGGCTTGTTCGCGGTTCCCTCGTCGTTACTAGGGGAATCCTTGTTAGTTTCTTCTCCTCCGCTTATTTATATGCTTAAACTCAGCTGGTAGTCCCGCCTGACCTGGGGTCACGGTCGAAACAACGTGCACTTCAATCGCTTGGTCGTTTCGAGGCCATGATGCCATCTACGCATCGGATGCACTGCATTGATAAAGCGAGAACGCACACCATGCGCTGTGTCCGGCGCGGTACGCCGGCAGCACGAACTTCGGCCCATCGCCCCTTGCAGGATGAGGGACCATATGTCGCATCCCAATTCCCGAAGAGGGTGGTTGGGAGCATGTTTTGGCGTGACACCCAGGCAGGCGTGCCATCGGCCGAGTGGCCTCGGGCGCAACTTGTGTTCCAAGACTTGATTGTTCGCGGTATTCTTCTATTCGCACTAGGTATCACATTTCTCTACGTTCTTCATCGATGCGAGAGCCGAGATATCCGTTGCCAAGAGTCGTGTGGATTAAATATATTTGCAACACGGGGGATGACCGGCAAGCAAGCCATGGCCCCGGGTTAGGCATAGTGTTCCTTGACGCCTTCGACGCCGTGGGTTCTTTTACCCGGCGCCCCCGCTCCTAGGAGTGGAGGCGGTTGAGGAATTGGCCGATCGACGGACGATGCCATCTTCGGATGATTGGATGACACAAGCACGGTCTGATTTGGTCAGGGTCATGACAATGATCCTTCCGCAGGTTCACCTACGGAAACCTTCTTACGACTTCTCCTTCCTCTAAATGATAAGGTTCAATGGACTTCTCGCGACGTTGGGGGCGGCGAACCGCCCCCGTCGCCGCGATCCAAACACTTCACCGGATTCAATCGGTAGGAGCGATGGGCGGTGTGTACAAATGGCAGGGACGTAGTCAACGCGAGTTGATGACTCGCGCTTACAAGGCATTCCTCGTTGAAGACCAACAATTGCAATGATCTATCCCCATCACAATGATATTTCCCAAGATTACATGGGCCTCTCGGCCAAGTCTATATACTCGTTGAATAAATCAATGTAGTGTGTGTGTGGCCTAGAAAAACATCTAAGGGCATCACACACCTATGCTACTTCTCAAACAACAGCGCCAGAAATTGACACGTTGACACATACTTTCTTGCGTTTGCTTTTCCCTTCAAGTAGAACCAAGGTATTTCCCTTCACACGAGTGATGCAGCACAAGAGCAGTAAGTATTTCCCTCAGTTTGAGAACCAAGGTATCAATCTAGTAGGAGAATCTCGTCAAGTCCAGAGTACCTGGACAAACACAAAAGAGCTTGCACCCAACGCTATAAAGTGGTTGTCAATCCCTTCAATAAGGATTGCAAAATGAGATCTGAAGGCTGAAAGTGTAACGAAGAAAAAGAGTAAGGCTGAAAATGTGGTGTGGAGTAGACCCCGGGGGCCATAGTGTTCACTAGAGGCTTCTCTCAAAATAGCAAATATTACTATGGGTGAACAAATTACTGTCGAGCAATTGATAGAACCGCGCAAAGTAATGACGATATCTAAGGCAATGATCATACATATAGGCATCACGTCCAAGACAAGTAGACCGATACTTTCTACATCTACTACTACTACTCCACACATCGACTGCTATCCAGCATGCATCTAGTGTATTGAGTTCATGATGAACAGAGTAACGCCTTAAGCAAGATGACATGATGTAGAGGGATAAACTCAAACCAATGATGAAAACCCCATCTTTTTACCCTTGATGGCAACAACATGATGTGTGCCTCGCTACCCCTTCTATCACTGGGTGAGGTCACCGCACGGTATGAACCCAAAACCAAGCACTTTTCCCATTGCAAGAATCATAGGTCAAGCTGGCCAAACAAATCCCACAACTCGAAGATAATTAAGAGGATATGAAACCATGGTGCGCATCCAGTATTTTGCCTGACGGTCTTCGTACCCGTTTTTTGCCCATTTCCTCCCGTACATGTTTTTGGCCCGTGTGGCCGTACGTGCATCCGTCCATGCCACGCAGATGAGTTTCCCCTGGTTTCCATGGAGCGCGTCCAGTTTCGTCCTCGACGGTCGTCGGACACGTTTTTGGGCTCTCAACTATGGTTGACGTATTTTGCATGTGTCATCGTACGTGGTTTCGTCGGTGCGCCCATGTCACAACCCTAGTTCTTCTTCGCTTGCCAAGCATTCATGCATGCATATTTTAATTCTTTTAAAATAGAAGTGGGGAAGTGATCAAGCCCGAGGAACCAAAATTTTGTGAAATATGCAATATAGAAGATTTCTTCAATAGTTCGAGGAAAATGTCCCTGGTTTCCCAATAAATTATTGGCATGATATAGAAATGTCAACCAATATTTTAGGATCACAGAAACATTTATTTTGGACCTTTGTTTAAATCTAACAATTATTTGCAATGGAGTTATATTTTCTATATATAAAAAATAGTTTCATAAACTCTGAAAATAATTCAGTGGCATTAGATAATTATATTATGTCACATAAAAATATTTTAGGGTTTTATAAAAAATGATGTGAATTAATTTTAAATCAAAACAAATGCCAGAACGAAAAAAAGAAACAATAAAAAAAGGAAGAAGAGTCGCCTGAGCTTACCTGGCGCGAGTGGCAGGCCCATTCCACCAGGAGCCGTGTCGTCTTCCTCCTCCTGCCAATAGGCAGAGGAGAAGACGAGCACGGCGGTAGCCTCGCCACCTCTTGCTCGCCGTGGCGCTGTCCCCTTGCCTCCCTGTGCCAGTGCGTCGCCTTTTCACCCCCCCCCCTCGTGCCTCTCTCTTCCTCCCCCAATCCCATTTGTCCCTCTCCCTCTCGTTTTTCCCCTCCTGAATCTCTCTCCGAGGAACCGAGCCATCGTTGATCCGCCGGCCACAGGTCACCCCCGAGACCATCGACTATTCCAGGAGTTTCGCTGTGAGCACCTCGTTCCATTCCCCCTCTCCTCGTCGAGTTTCCCCTCCTCTATCCTCCTCCTACCGTCGGTCCCGCGAGCTTCGTGCCACCGGCAATGGCCGCCGCGGCTACGGCCCCTCCCCGACTCATCTCGGCGCGCCGGCATGCTCCTAGGGGCCCGTAGGTGCCGCCCCGGCCCACAGTTTCTGCTCCTGCAGCTCCTGGCAAGGAGCCCGAGCTGGCCGAGATCCGGCCGCCGCTCCATTGTTGCTGCCGCCGTCTCCGGCGACCCCCTCGCCCTCAAAACCCTCGGAATGGATGCGGGCGAGCTGGGTCTACGCCCTGGGGCCTCTGGCTGCCGTTCCCGTGGCCGACAGCGTGGACACCACCGCGTCCAGTTGTCGCATGCAACGAGCGCCGTCATGTGAGCCACTGGCCGGTGGGCTCCACCGGTCAGTGTGCTTAATTAGCCTAATTAGCAATTTGTTAACCCAGAGACGCTGACATGTGGGCCCCATCTAATTAGCTTGCAAGATTAATCTAAAACAAATCTGTTAACACTTGAGCCAATGATAGGTGGGTCCCAACCACCAGGTTTGACCTGGGCTGGCGTTTTGACCTGCTGATGTCACTATGACATCACGCTGACGCAGTAATTCAATTTCTGGTTTTAAAATAATTCTAGAAAAATAGCAAAACTTTCAAAATTCATAGAAATTAAAATATAACCCGGACGAAAATAATTTATATATGAAAAAGTATCAGAAAATTCAAAGAATCCATTGGTAATAATTTCATGCATGACAGAGCAACCTAAATAGGAGTTTTTGAACATTTTGTTCAAATTACATTATGTAACATCACATGTGGAGTTGAGTTTAAACCTAGAGTTCAAACCTACTTCATTTAAATATGTTGTGAGGTTCATTAGGCCAAACCACATCATATTTCCATGCTCATGCATCATTGTGAAGCATTTGCTGTGCTTAATTGTTCTCTTTTGATTTTGTTGATAGACCTTGCGAGATGTAGTTATCACCGACATCAAAGAACAGCTGAGTTCTTCTGATCAACACACAAGCAAAACCCCTTGAACATTCCGATAAAATCCCATGTTCTCACCTTTGCTCTCAATTATTGCATTAGAACACATCGCTTCAAATGCTTTTTCTTCGGTAGTTGAACCCATTCCTTTGCATGGTCTAACCTTGTCACAGTAAATAGCTAAACCTTGCAACCCAGCATACCTGGTAGTTGCTTGTACCGTGATGTGCTTTACCCTGCTATGATTGCTATGCTTAGAGTTGTGTCAGCATGTTTCATCTGGATGATGTACTGAAGTGTGTGAATGTGTTCTATTGACAAAAGGATAAGTGTTGAATTTGATTTTGTAAAGGTACCGATGAGAGGCTATGTAGGAGTACATGGCGGGTTGTCTCATTGGGATCGTCCTTAAGAACTGAGTCCCGTGTATGTTATCCGAGACTAGCTTCTACCGCACATTGGGATCCTTAATTGACTCTCTTGGCTTATTAATCACCTAGATCTCTGTCCAGGAGTTGCAACTAGTTTCTGGTGTTTGTAGGACATGCTAGTAGTCTACCGAGTGGCACCCCGTACATGTGAGCTTGGGACAGACTAGGCATCATGGCCCGGTGTACCAAGCGTAGTACCATCCGTCGAGGTGGGCTTGGGAACCCTGTACACATCGTTTGGGGTCGTAGAGGAAACTTCTGTCGGACTTCCTTGTGGGTTTAGTCTCAAATAGGCGATAAACTTGGACGAGAGTCTTTTGTGATTGGTTAGGTCATGGCCGACACCCATGCCAGTGCTTCCGCTTGAAGGTTACCGAGATGCATGACGTGCATATGGTGATAAGTGGTGGGAGCGTGTGTGAGGAAGTACACCCTTGCATGGTAATCTAATCTATTCGAATAGCCGCGTCCGCATATATGGACTACTTGGAAACTTATATGGTCATAGACAACTCGAATGGATACTATAAAATATTCAATACAAGTGTGAGTGTTATGGATGGCTCTCTCGTAGGAAGACGGGAGTGGACCCATGGTGGTGTATTGTTGTGGAGACTAGCTAGTGGACTCGTCTGCGCTTTCTCACGTTATTAAACTACTCGTAGTGGTAGTACATGATAGCCACAGAGTTAAAGCTGGCTTGCTGCATTAAACCACACTATCCCATTTTGACCCTAATGCATATGTAGTTAGTTCTGATATAAGTCTTGCTGACTACCTATGTACTCAATATTGCTTAATTTATGTTTTTGCAGAGGAGACTCCAGTCTCGCTAGTGGTTTCAACAATAAGATCGATCTTGACTCAGTAGCTTGGAAATCCCAGACAGAGGTCTGGTTCCTATGGAGGGTCTTGTAGATAGACATGCTTTCTCAGCCATTTCACTTTCTAGATGTCTGTACCCAGACATGTTGTGCTTCCGCTTGTTTGCTTGTATGACTTGAGTGTTGGATCCTGTGACCCCTGTTTATAGTATCACACTATGTAGACTCTTATGAGTCTATAATAAATACTTGAGTTGTAGAGTTATGTTGTGATGCCATGTTGTATCTACACATACCGTGCATATTGTCTGAATGCTTTGAAATGCATTGTATGTGTGGGATTCGACACCTAGTTATGTGCCTTTAGTAGTACTCCTTACAGGGAAATGCCTCTTTGTGCTTCCGTCGAGCCTTGGTAGCCTGCTACTGCTCCGGACACATTGATTGACCAGCGTGTATCCTTCTTTGCAGTTGTGTATGTCCCCTCGTGGAAATGTCACGCGATGTAATGGAGTCCATGTAGCTTGCTATGACTCGTCTACACACGCCAATGACCGACACCTGCTTTGTTGGGTTATGTATGCATGTCCCTGTATGGATGTGCCACTTGGGTTTGTAACTAGTCATGTCGACCCGGGTTCTTTGTCGTTCGAATTCTAGCGACACATTCACATACGTGAGCCAAAAGACGCAAACGGTCCCGGCCAAGGTAAGGTGGCTGCCATGGAGTTTATGTGCGTGAGGCCGCAAGGTGATTGTTGGAAATATGCCCTAGAGGCAATAATAAATTAGTTATTATTATATTTCTTTGTTCATGATAATCGTTTATTATCCATGCTATAATTGTATTGATTGGAAACACAGTGCATGTGTGGATACATAGACAAAACACTATCCCTAGTAAGCCTCTAGTTGACTAGCTCGTTGATCAAAGATGGTCAAGGTTTCCTGACCATAGGCAAGTGTTGTTACTTGATAACGGGATCACATCATTAGGAGAATCATGTGATGGACTAGACCCAAACTAATAGACGTAGCATGTTGATCGTGTCATTTTGTTGCTACTGTTTTCTGCGTGTCAAGTATTTGTTCCTATGACCATGAGATCGTATAACTCACTGACACCGGAGGAATGCTTTGTGTGTATCAAACGTCGCAACGTAACTGGGTGACTATAAAGATGCTCTACAGGTATCTCCGAAGGTGTTAGTTGAGTTAGCATGGATCGAGACTAGGATTTGTCACTCCGTGTGACGGAGAGGTATCTCGAGGCCCACTCGGTAATACAACATCACACACAAGCCTTGCAAGCAATGTGACTTAGTGTAAGTTGCGAGATCTTGTATTACGGAACGAGTAAAGAGACTTGCCGGTAAACGAGATTGAAATAGGTATGCGGATACTGACGATCGAATCTCGGGCAAGTAACATACCGAAGGACAAAGGGAATGACATACGGGATTATATGAATCCTTGGCACTGAGGTTCAAACGATAAGATCTTCGTAGAATATGTAGGATACAATATGGGTATCCAGGTCCCGTATTGGATATTGACCGAGGAGTCTCCCGGGTCATGTCTACATAGTTCTCGAACCCGCAGGGTCTACACACTTAAGGTTCGACGTTGTTTTATGCGTATTTGAGTTATATGGTTGGTTACTGAATGTTGTTCGGAGTCCCGGATGGGATCGCGGACATCACGAGGGTTTCCGGAATGGTCCGGAGACGAAGATTGATATATAGGATGACCTCATTTGGTTATCGGAAAGTTTTCGGGCATTACCGGAAAAGTTTCGGGCTCATCGGTACTGTACCGGGAGTGCCGGGAGGGGTGACGGGGACCATCGAGAGGGGTGTCACGCCCCAAGGGGTCTCATGGGCTATGGGGAGAGATAAACCAGCCCCTAGTGGGCTGGAATAAGTTCCCACTAAGGCCCATAAGGTTTGAGAAGGGAAAAACACAAGGTGGAAAGAGTTTCCAAGGGAGCTCGGGCGGAGCCCTGCTCAGATAAGATCACCACCAACCTCCGGAGCGCGGTCACGCTGCCGGAGAACTCATCTACCTCTCCTTCTCTCTTGCTGGATCAAGAAGGCCGAGATCATCGTCGAGCTGTACGTGTGCTGAACGCGGAGGTGCCGTCCGTTCGGCACTAGATCGTGGGACTGATCGCGGGACGGTTCGCGGGGCGGATCGAGGGACGTGAGGATGTTCCACTACATCAACCGCGTTCACTAATGCTTCTGCTGTACGGTCTACAAGGGTACGTAGATCACACATCCCCTCTCGTAGATGGACATCACCATGATAGGTCTTCGTGCGCGTAGGAAATTTTTTGTTTCCCATGCGACGTTCCCCAACAGTGATGTGATGTGTTATAGGCTGGGTTCTTATGACTTAGGATCGGGGTCCCAACAGTGTTGGTATCAGATCTTGACTGCATGTAGGATAACCAAGCCCAACTGGTCGATGTTGAGTCTAGCAACTCTTTAGTTATATAAGGGAATTGTTTATGGAATGGAACGTAAGGCTCATTTTACTCCTTTCCTGGTGTCATACTTATTCTGAGTCACCTTTTCCCTATGCTACGGGGTTTAAGAATTTGGCTTTCTCATCTATCTATTAGGATGACGAGATACTATGCTGGAGACTTATAGGAAAGTAGTTGTCCTCTTGGACCGATGTCGTCATCGGAATTCATTGTTATGTTGTCAGTTTTCATGCAGGTTGCCTCATATTTCATGCCTGCAAAACCGTTATGTTGTCCAATTTATCCTAGGATTTCTTTGAACATCTAATGCTTTTGCATTCACTTCTATCTATCTAGAATGTCACCCTGATCAATCCAAGTTTCTGATCATCGGGATGTCTCGTAGTGTCCAAGCTACCATTGGTCGCAAGAAGGGCCAAAGACATGGAACCAAAGATGATGAAGTTATGTCTAAATCACCCTCGGTGGCATAGTTTATGCTAGACGCTAAGAGGAATAAGTGTGAGTCCAACCGCCTGTTGACACGTATTGAGGAGAACACCGCACATCAATGTAATGAATCCGTGGCCATCTATGACTTCATCAAGCTATGCCCACCAACCTACCATCACTCCATGGAGCCACTTGATGCAGATGACTGGCTCTGTAGTATCACACGTAAGCTACGTTCTTCTAGCGTAGTCGAAGCTGACAAGCTCACCTTTGCTGCATACCGTATGGAAGGTCCTACTAGTTTATGGTGGGAAAATTATGAGGCTATGCGTCCAACTGGACATCTCATTTCTTGGAAAGAATTCTGTGAGTTTTTTCGGGAGCACCAGATTCCTCAGGGTCTTATTGATCGCAACATGGAATAGTTCTGTAATCTCATCCAGGGCATAATGACTGTTGATGCTTACAGTCGAGAGTTTGGGAACCTTTCTCGTTACGCCACGGAAGAAGTGTCCATCGATGCCAAGAAGCAGGCTAGGTACAGGAAGGGTATCAACCCAAAGATGCATCGTGAGCTTCGTTTTAATGATTGCGCTACCTTCCATATTTTGGTGAACAAGGCCATCAATGCAGAGGCAGCTTAGACAACTTATGAAAAGTCTCGTAAGCACACCTGTGACAATGGTTCTTCTTCTAGTTCTGGATCTCAAAAGCGTCGGATTTGGGTTCCTAACTCGGCGCCTCCACCTGGATATGTATCTAATCCCTCTTGTGTGGCACCTCGCCCAACTTCATTGTATGCTCCACCCAAACCTAATGGTGGACCGTCTGTCAATACGGTTCCACGTTCAACCCAAGTGATTTTTACAAGTGTGGAGAGCCAGGGCATGTTGCTCGAAACTGCACTCAGTCTGGCAAGTCTGTTGGTCATGACAAGACATCAGTCAAGACAACCCAGGTCAAGCAAGCCATCAGTAATTATGGATGGTGAATCACGTCTCAACCAAAAAAGCACATGATGACCCAGATGTCGTTCTTGGAACGCTTCTGGTCAATTTTCATCCAGCATCAGTTCCGTTCGATACTGGGTCCTCACATTCTTTCATCTCGGAAAACTATGCCCGATTCCATGACATGTCATTTTGTGATATGCCAACTACTCTTGAAATTCAGACTCCAGGGTCTAGATGGAAAACCACAAGAATAAGCCATGGAAATGAAATCCTTGTTGACAAACTAGTATTCCTTGCATCGTTGATATCTCTCAAGCCTTCAGATATTAACATCATCTTGGGTATGGATTGGATGACAGCTCACCGTGCCAAGGTTGATTGTTCCACCAGGCAGTTCATCTTATACACCCATCTGGCAAGATAGTCAATGTTTCAACACGAGTTGTAGAGCGTCAGCTCTATTCACTAAATGCCAACCCTCTTCTTGAGCTGGAAGATACTGCGGTAGTCCGAGATTTTCCGGATGTCCTTCCAGAAGAACTGCCAAGCATTACTCCCGATAGGGATGTAGAGTTAGTGATAGACCTCATCCCAGGAACTGTTCCAATTACCAGAAGACCTTATAAGATGGCACCCTTGGAGTTATCCAAGCTTAAGAAACAACTTGATGAGTCCTTGCAAAAGGGTTTCGTTTGTCCCAGCTCTTCTCCTTGGGCTTGTCATGTTCTCTTTGTCAAGAAGAAGGATGAAACAGAACGGAAGGTTGTAGTTTACCGACCTGTCAATTTGGTCACAATAAAGAATAAGTATCCGCTTCGGCCGGGAAACTTTGGCCGGACTTCCTTCCGGGGTTCAGTCTCAAATAGGCGATAAACTTGGACTATAGTCTTGTGTGGTTGGGATAGGTCGTGGCCCACACCCACGCCAGTGCTTTCGCTTGAAGGTTGCCGAGATGCATCACGTGCATATGGCGATAAGTGGTGGCAGCGTGTGTGAGGAAGTACACCCCTGCAGGGTAATCAAATCTATTCGAATAGCCGCATCCGTGGATGTGGACTATTTGGAAACTTATATGGTCATAGACAACTCGAATGGATACTATAAAATATTCAATACAAGTGTGAGTGCTATGGATGGCTGTCTCGTAGGAAGACGGGAGTGGACCCATGGTGGTGTATTGTTGTGGAGACTAGCTAGTGGACTCGTGTGAGCTTTCTCACATTATTAAACTACTCGTAGTCGTAGTATATGATAGACATAGAGTTAAAGCTGGCTTGCTGTATTAAACCCCACCATCCCGTTTTGACCCTGATGAATATGTGGTTAGTTCTGATGTAAGTCTTGCTGAGTACCTCTGTACTCACTGTTGCTTAATTTATGTTTTTGCAGAGGAGACTCCAGTCTCGTTAATGGTTTTAACGATAAGATCGATGTTGACTCAGGAGCTTGCAAATCCCAGACAGAGGTCTGGTTCCTATGGAGGGTCTTGTAGATAGACACGCTTTCTCAGCCTTTTTACTTTCTAGATGTCAGTACCCAGACATGTCCTGCTTCCGCTTGTTTGCTTGTATGACTTGAGTGTTGGGTCCTGTGACCCCTGTTTGTAATATCACACTATGTAGATTCTTATGAGTCTATAATAAATACTTGTGTTGTAGAGTTATGTTGTGATGCCATATTGTATCTACACATATCGTGCATATTGTGTGAATGCTTTGAAATGCATTGTATGTATGGGATTCAACACCTAGTTTTGTGCCTTTAGTAGTACTCTTTACAGGGAAATGCCACTTTGTGCTTCCGTCGAGCCTTGGTAGCCTACTACTGCTCCGGACACATTGATTGACCGACATGTATCCTTCTTTGTTGTTGTGTCTGTCCCCTCGGGGGAATGTCACGCAGTGTAATGGAGTCCATGTAGCTTGCTACGGCTCGTCTAAACACAGTGTTGACCGACACCTGCTTTGGTGGGTTATGTATGTCTGTCCGTGTACGGATGTGCCACTTGGGTTTGTAACTAGACATGTCGACCCGGGTTCTTTGTCGTTCGAATGCTAGCGACACATTCACATACGTGAGCCAAAATACGCAAATGGTCCCGGCCAAGGTAAGGTGGCAGCCGTGAAGTATACTATGCGTGCGGCCGCAAGGTGATCTGATGTGTTACAGGCTGGATTCTTATGACTTTCGGGGTCGCGACAACCCCACATGGTTATTGTTTGTTTATCATAGTGCACACCCAGTTTCTACCACAATGGTCGTCATACCCGTTCTTTTCCCGTGACCCGTGTTACACGTTCATGTCCCGTGTCGTATTGAGTTGTTACGACGATGCCTCGCCCATTAGCGCCAAGCCTCTGAATATGTTGCATTGACATCTTTGTGACTTGGCACGTACAATTTCCTTTGGCCTTAGCAGGTGATTACCTATGTCCCAGGACGGACTGTGCGATATCTCTTGTGACTTGGCACGTATAGTTTCTGTTGGACTAAGCGGGTGATTGCGTATGTCCTAGGACAAACTTTGCCATATCTCTTGTGACTTGGCACGTATAATTTGCGTTGGACTTAGAGGATGATAGCGTATGTCCCAGGATGGACTTAACAATATCTCTTCTCACTTGGCATGTATGGTTTCCGTTGGGCTTAGCGGGTGATTGTGTATGTCCCTGGACGGACTTTACCATATCACTTGTTACTTGGCACCTACAGTTTCCGTTGGACTTAGCCATGTAGGTAGGCCAACTTTCCCAGTTGTGTTTTGGAACCTTATCATTTCAATGAAAGGTGTGGGGGAGGGACGAATCCGTGGGACATGGTGCTGGATCTCGGTGGATCGTGGCAGCAAGGCCACTCTTCCACTTACAATGCCCTGTCGCGTATTGAAGTCGACTGCAAAGGATTCATCCCACCGCCCGTTGGGAAGGGAGCTTCAAGGCGGCCGATTACGGCAGGTCGGCCGGACCGTCTTAGCCAATGGCATGGGCCCTTGGGGGCGCAAGCGCCCCTAACGTGGGTCGGGGCGAGCGGCGGGCACAGGCGTCGCATGCTAGCTTTGATTCTGACTTAGAGGCTTCCAGTCATAATCCGGCACACCGTAGCTTTGCGCCACTGGCTTTTCAACCAAGCACGATGACCAATTGTGTGAATCAACGGTTCCTCTCGTACTAGGTTGTATTACTATCACGACACTGTCATCAATAGGGTAAATCTAACCTGCCTCACGACGGTCTAAACCCAACTCACGTTCTGTCGGGGGGATAACCCCGGGTTAGGCTCATCGAGCCTGCTCCTTCATTTTCGGCTCCAAGGACATGAACATATACAGTTTCCTAAGGCCCAAGTCTTCTGGCCGGCTAGGCTGCGCCTACCGTCTAGGGGATGAGGCGGCCATCTCGCTGGCCGGCCAGGCAACCCCTGCCGGCTAGAGTCGAGGCGGTTACCTCTTCTGGGCCGACCTGGACCAGCCAGCTGGCTAGGAACGAGGCGGCCGCGCCAAAACCGGCTAGCCAAGCAGGCTAGCCGGCCAAGGATCACAAGTCACATCAGATCGTAGGTCAGGATGAGACCTTACGATTAAAGGTAGCTACGCGCCAGCAAAGGTACTGGATCGGGGCGTCCAGCAGGTACGAGCGTCGGCGGCAACGCCGCTGACCTACCCCGGCTCTGATCCATCACCTAGCATAGTGTCGGACCGTCGCACTCCCTCTCCATTACTGCACTCGGCGTGAGGAACAGTGTAGGCGGTCGTACTACTTGCCCATGACGAATCTCGCTAGATGATGCTTGATGTACAGCGCGTGCTCGGCGTCAACCTTACGCGAGAGCTTCATTGGCCAGCCGGCGGGTCCCACTGCCAATGGAGACCATGCAACCGTCGGGCCCCTCAAGCAACAAGACCAGACTCTAGTGGGCCCCTGGCCAGCCGGCGAGGCTGCCAGTCGGGTCCCAGACTTGTACCCTTTATCCATATTGTAGGTCGGCGGGTTCGTCTATAAAACCCCCCGGTCGCCCTCCATGCAGGGGGCCCGATCATTCCACCGATGAACAACACTACACACTCACCAAGCACATAGAGAGAGGCAGAGACGAGCCGGATGCTCCCCTCTTCCTCCTCCCAACACAGCTCCACGAGCAAACTCTGTACTCTATTCATACACATCAAACACTACGGTAGGACTAGGGGTCTTATCTCTACGGAGAGCCCTGAACCTGGGTACATCGTGCGTTCCATGCTTGCACCAACCTCGTTCCCAGTGCCCTCCTTTGTCCCTTCGGTTCCCACCGACTTTAGCCTACCTATGGCATATGTTGTGAGTATTCGCCGACATTTTGCGCCCACCGTGGGGCCGATCGCGGCATCGGTTGGCTTTACGCATTGGGTGGGGCCCCGCACCTACACCACCGGATACATCGCGTCCAGATCAGTTTGCATGCCCGTCGAGCCCGCTTTCGACGGGGCAACACCGATGATGATCGATGTCCCCGTCCGCCATGCGGATTCGGACGAAGATTCTGATGACAAGGCGCTTCCTAGCATTGTCGTCGCTGCTATGGAGAACCTCGGGGTTCTCCTCAACGCCTTCGTCTCAACGATGGTCCGTGCTACTTCGGCGAGGAGTTCGACGTTGAGGTGCTCTGCGCCAGCTTCAGCAGGCTCTCTATCGCTGAGACGCCTGCTCATGACGTATATCCCGGCAATGTCCTCGTCTTCGACGGCCCTCCGCCGTCGGTGATGTTCTTCACCCCGTACCACATTGCAGCCGTCTGCAACATCGTGGAGGTGATGGTTATCGGCGCTGGCACCAGCGTCCCTCATGGCAAAGCGTTAGCAGACGCTGGTGAGCCCGCTGCTTCCACCGCAGATACTCTTCGGGACGCCATCGCCAGCCTGAAGATACCTGTCGCTGCTTCCGCAATGCCTACTGACGCCCGGGCCTCACTGGAGGAGGCTCGCAAGCGTATCTTGGAGCAGGGCATCGCCGTCGCCTCGGCAAAGCGTCGGATGGTGGCCACGCAGCACGAGTATAACTCCGCATACGGCCTCACTCCGATTTCCGAGGCCCCTAGCCGGCTTGGATCGGTCCGCAGCCGCGGCCGGTTCATTGCCGAAGTCCTAGGTGGCGATCTGCCCACCTACGAGACCCCTGCAGCCAACATGCGAGCAGCGCAGGCGGCCATGGAGGAGATGGCAAGCCTGGAAGGCGAGGAGCGCGCTTTCTAGGAGAAGCGGGTCAAGGATCTCCTTGAGACCGCCAACCAGCAACACACTCGGCTTGACCCCGGTCAAGCCCAGTCCGAGTCTCCGGGACCCAACCCTAGAGCACGCCGCAACGCTAGCGGTCAGCATCATGTGGAAGGATCTTCCTCGCATCGCCCCTCCAGCCGGAGAGGCGAGGGAAGCCAAGACCGGCGCTCCCAGCGCCAGAGCGAGCACACTTCGGGCATGCGTCACGAAGGCGACGAGGGCGATTCGGAGTGTGAGATTCTTCACCCGTGAAGAACTCATGTCTCTGGTTCGCGAGGCGCCTCTGCTCTCACCACTCGGATTGGCTCTCACACTTCCCAGGATGATCGGGACGCCCGCCGGCGTCTCATCGTCCTGGCCCAGTCAGTCCGGCCTGCTTCGGCCCCCGGATCCGAGGGGAGCAGTTTCACCTTGCCTCGGGACACGCCCAAATACAACGGCACGGCCAAGCCAGAGGATTGGTTGATTGACTACACCACTGCCGTCGGCATTGCCAGGGGCAACAAGCGCGTAGCGGTCCGCTACGTGCCACTTATGTTGGCCAGCTTGGCTTGGACTTGGCTTAACAGCCTTTCGGCCGACAGCGTCAACTCCTAGGTGGACTTCGAGGAGGCGTTCGTCCGCAAATTCACTGGCACCTACAAGCGTCCTGGTCGGCCTCGCGAGCTGGCCATGTGCGTCCAGAAGCCCGACGAACCCCTTCGCGACTACGTCATGCGGTGGACGGAGCTCCGGAACTCCTGCGAGGGGTGCATGAGGTACAAACCATCCAGTACTTCATCGACCGCTGCCGAGACGGCACCCTTCTCAAGCACAAGCTTATGTGCTCCGAGCCCACCTCTTTGGCGGTGCTCATTACCAAGGCGGACAAGTACGCCACGGCTGACTCGACGATGTGCGTCAAGGTGACCACCTCGGACAAGGCTGTCCCTACGCCGGCTACTCCGAAGCCGGCTGGGGACAACCGAGGCGGTCAGAACAACAACAAGCGCAAGGCGGATCACATGGATTCGCGCTCCAACAACAAGTTGGTAGCCAGCATCGAGGGCGAGATGTCGGCTCCTCAAGCCGGCCCTCTGCGGAAGCGTTCCAACAGGAACAACACCAACTGGCTGCCGAGGCGGTCCTCCGAGCAGCTGCTCGATGCCCCCTGCAAGATACATTCTGGGGCGCAACCGTCCACCCATACCCTTAGACACTGCAGCTTTGCACGCCTGCTGTCGCAAGGGGATGGCCTGCCGGCTCCCCCAGGTGCGCAGGCAGCACCTCGTGCACCGACTCCTGGTCCTGCTCCGGCTCCGCCGCCGCCGCCCCACGACGACGACCACCTCCATGACGACTACCCTCATCAAGATGGAGCATTCGTCGTCTTCACTAGTGAGGGCGACGAGAAACACAACCTGCGCCAGAGGCGGCGCGAGGTGAATGCCACTGTTCCCCCGGTTCCCCAGTAGATGCATTGGTCAGACAAACCAATCACATGGAGTCGGGTGGACCATCCTGCGGTGATGCCCAACCCGGGGTCATACGCGCTCGTCCTCGACCCCACCTTTGCCTCCAAGAGGCTCACCTGCCGATTCTCCCGGGTGCTGGTCGATGGCGGCAGGAGCATCAACATCCTCTACCTCGACACTCTCCTCAAGCTCGGGCTCAAGGAGACGGACGTCCTGCCGACCAGTACTGTCTTCCATGGCTTCATGCCTGGACAGTCCTGCTCGCCGATTGGTAAGATCCAGCTGGACGTCCTTTTCGGTGACAAAGCTCACTTCCGCCGCGAGTCCATATGGTTCGTGGTAGTGGACCTCAGCAACCCGTATCACGCGCTGCTGGGAAGACTGGCTCTGGCCAAATTTATGGCTATTCCGCACTACGCCTACCTGAAGATGAAGATGTCGGGTCCCAAGGGCATCATCACTGTTGCTGGCGACTACAAGAAGTCGCTCGAGTGTGCCCAAGATAGTAGCCGCCTCGCCAACGCCTTGGTGATTGCTGAGGAGAAGCGGCAGATCGACCGGCTCGTGGCCCAGGCTACTGAGCAGTCAGCGATTCCTTCTCCTCCGTCCCAGTCGGTCGGCGAGGGCTCTGTCAAGCCGGCCAAAGAGACCAAGCAGGTCCCACTCGACCCTGCCAACCCCAAGCAGTGCGTCACCATCGGGACTGGCCTCAGCCCCAAATAGGAAGGCGAGCTCGTCGACTTCCTCCGTGAGAATCGAGACATCTTCGCATGGTCCCCCAAGGACATGCCGGCTGTTCCGAGGAAGTACGGCGAGCACAAATTACACGTGCGACTGGATGCAAAGCCGGTGAAACAACCTTTGCGCCGCTTCACCGAGGGGAAGCGACGCATGATCGGAGAAGAGATCACCCGACTCCTTCCAGCCGGCTTCATCATGGAGTTTTTCCACCCGGACTGGCTGGCTAATCGAGTCGTGGTGCTGAAGAAGAACAACACCTGGCGAATGTGTATCGACTACACTAGCCTGAATAAGGCCTGTCCAAAAGACCCTTTCGTGTTGCCTAGGATAGATGAAGTGATCGACTCCACTGCAGGCTGCGAATTTCTGTTGTTTCTGGATGCTTATTCAGGTTACCATCAAATCAAGCTAGATCCAGTTGATCGCCTGAAGACCTCCTTCATCATGCCCTTTGGGGCCTACTGCTACACCACCATGACGTTCGGTGTGAAGAACGCAGGGGCGACGTTCCAACGCTGCATGCAGTAGTGCCTACTGCCACAAATCAGCAGAAACATCCACGTCTATGTGGATGACTACATCGTCAAGACGAAGCAGCACTTCAGCCTCCTCGATGACTTGCGGCAGATGTTCGCCAACCTGCGCGAGTACAGGATCCGGCTCAACCCGGAGAAGTGCGTCTTTGGGGTTCCACGCGGCAAACTCTTGGGGTTCTTCGTGTCCGCCCACGGCATCGAGGCGAACCCAGAGAAGATCGGCACCATAGAGCGGATGGTGCGGCCGGCTCAAATCCGTGATGTCCAGAAGTTCACCGGTTGCCTGGCATCCCTTAGCCGGTTTGTCAGTCGGCTTGGCGAGAAGGCCCTTCCACTGTACCAGCTCATGAAGAAGACAACGAAGTTCGAGTGGAACGACCAGGCGTACAAAGCCTTCCGCGACCTCAAGCGGGTCATCTCGAGCCTGCCAATCTTGGCAGCGCTGTCTGAAAGGAAACCCATACTCATATACATTGCAGCGACCACTCGCGTGGTTAGCATAGTGCTGGTAGTTCAGCGCAAGGAGGAGGGCAAGGCACTGCCAGTGCAGCGCCCTATCTACTACCTTAGTGAGGTCTTGTCCGCCTCCAAGAAGAACTATCCACATTACCAATAAATGTGTTATGGTATTTACCTTGGTGCAAAGAAGTTGAAGCAAATCTTCCAAGAGCAAGCTATCACTGTGGTAAGCACTGCTCCACTTTCAGAGATCATGGGCAACCGTGCTGCCACGGGCAGGATTGCCAAATGGTCCATCGCTATGGCGGGCCATGATATTCGGTACGAGCCCCGCACCGCCATCAAATCTCAGGTGGTGGTCGACTTCTTAGTCGACTGGGCCGAGACCCAGCTTGAGCCATCGCCTCCAGACTCCATGCGTTGGTGGATGCACTTCGACGGCTCGAAGATGTGGATAGGACTGGGAGCCGACATCATCTTGACGTCTCCAAAAGGGGACCAGCTCAAGTATGCTCTCCAGATCCACTTCACAACCTCCAACAACGTCGCCGAGTACGAAGCACTTGCTCACGGCCTCTGGCTCGCCAAGGAGATTGGCATCCGGAGGTTCATATGCTTCGGCGATTCAGACTTGGTGGTACAACAAGTCTCTGGCGAATGGGACGTCATGGATGCCAACATGGCAAGCTACCGCTTCCTCATCCAGCAGCTCAGCGGCCCCTTCGAGGGTTGTGAGTTCCACCACGTTCCCAAGGCAGAAAATGAGGCGGCTGATACACTGGCAAAGATCAGCTGCACGAGACAGGCTATTCCAGCCGGTGTCTCCCTCGAGCAACTCCATAAGCCGTCTATCAGGCCGTCTCCCGAGTCAGCATCGATCTTCGTGCTGGCTGACTCTGCGGTGCAAGCGCCGTCGGCTCCACCAGCTAAACCGGCCGCAGCTCCTATGCCGGCTACGCTGGCTATGCCAACTCCAATAGCGGCACCGGCCGAGTCCACGGTGCAAGCGTCGTCGCCTCCACCAACTACGCCGGCTACAGTTCCTGTGCCGGCTACGTTGGCCATGCCGACTCCAATAGCAGCACCGGCTACAACAACAACTCCGGCTCCGCCCTGTCTCGAATCCGGTCGTCTCGACGCCGAGTGGGTGGACGTCATGGAGGTAGACGGCGAGCCAGCTGCCGCAACAACACCAGAGACACCTTGACTCGAGTCCACGACCGTGGCTCCATCAAGCTCGGGGGCTGCAGAAGCCCCTAACAGTCAGGTCGAGACGGAGGCGACCCTTGTGTCGACTCCGTCATGGGCTCAAACTATCCTGGCCTTCCTCCTTCGCGGCGAACTTCCTTAGGACGAGGCGGAGGCGAGGCAGATCCAGCACAGGTCTGCAGCCTATGCCATCATCAATCACGAGCTGGTGCGGCGCAGCGTGACCGGCGTGTTCCAACGCTGCGTCGAATCAGAAAAGGGACAGGAGATCCTCAGAGACATTCAGCAGGGGGAGTGTGGGCATCATGCCGCCTCTAGAACCCTGGTGGCCAAGGCGTTCCGCCATGGATTCTACTGGCCCACGGCCCTCGAGGAGGTCGTGGATCTAGTCGACAAATAAAAAGGCTGCCAATTCTTCAGCACGAAGAGCCATATGCCGCCTTCGGCCCTCAAAACCATCCCCCTGTCATGGTCATTCGCCGTCTGGGGACTGGACATGGTAGGGCCCTTCAAGACGGCTCGTGGTGGAATGACCCACCTCTTGGTAGCCGTCGACAAGTTCACCAAGTGGATTGAAGCCAGACCTATCAAGAAGCTTGATGGCCCCACAACCATCAGGTTCATCACAGACATCTCTATTTGATATGGCGTTCCCCACAGAATCATCACCGACAACGGCACCAACTTCGCCAAAGGCGCTCTGGCTCTCTACTGTTCCAAGGTAGGCATCCGGATCGATTTGGCATCAGTGGCACATCCCCAGTCGAACGGCCAAGCGGAGAGGGCCAACGACCTGATTCTGGCCGGCATCAAGCCAAGACTGGTGGCACCACTGTTCAGATCGGCCGGCTGCTGGATTGAAGAACTGCCGGCTGTGTTATGGAGCCTCCGCATCATGCCCAACCGGTCGACCGGCTTCACTCCGTTCTTTCTTGTATACAGGTCCGAGGCTATTATTCCCACGGATATCGAGTCCGACTCGCCTCGGGTCACCCTATACACGGAAACGGAGGCGAAGGAGGCAAGAGAAGACGGTGTGGACATTCTTGAAGAAGCAAGGGACTTGACCTTGAGCTGGACGCCATCTATCAACAGAAGCTGAGATACTACCACAGAAAAAAGATCAAGCCTCTCTCTTTCAGGGAGGGAGACTTGGTCCTCAGAAGATTCCAGCGCACTACCGGCTAGAACAAGCTCTCATCCCCATGGGAGGGACCCCTCATCATCAGTAGGGCGTTGCACAACAACGCTTACTACTTGATCGATGCCCAAAAGCCAAGGAAGCGCAAGAGGGACGACTCCGGCCAGGAGACGGAACGTCCATGGAACGCGGCGCTGCTTCGCCCGTTCTATTGCTAGAAGGCAAGTATCAAACAATGGAAAGAGCATGCATACGTATCTTTCTCCCTCTTTAGGGACCCTCAACAAATGCAATAAAAAGAGCATGCCTCATGTTTCTTTTTATTGAGAGTTTTCACTCTGTGCACGCCCCTTGCCGGCATCAATAAGCTCGGGGTCTACACCGCGTACGCCTCTTGCTGGCTTCATCAAGCTCGGGGGCTACGCAGCGCACGCTCCTTGCTGGCTTTAACAAGCTCGTGGGCTTGCTAGCCGCTCGGACGCCTTCCCTATATTGTAGGAGAACACATAGTGTAAGCCGGCCGATCCCTGGTCACCTCGTACGGAGTTGTGGACTGGCTCCGGCCGTCTGTCTTGCGAGGTGAAGCCAGGTAAGGCCAGATGCGTGCAAAGTTCAACTACAAAAGGGTCGCCGGCTCGGGCCGGCTCGATCATATTTACGATCTGATTCAAGCCAGCCTCTGTTGGTTTATGTCTTAATCTTTAAGTCTTGATCGCTTCGAAAAATCTAAGTCTTGTGTTCTAAGGCCAGAAACCTCGACCCAGCAACAGACCGTCTCCCGGCTATCGGGCTGGCAGGGTGGAAGTTTGGGAATACAAGGATTGGAGAAAAAGGAGTCAACCAGGAATCAAAAGATAAAGATATAAAACAACACGCATGGCAATACGAATATAATGGTTAATACATACATTCAAAAAAGCATTGGCCCACGGCCCACGTTCATTACATCCCTCGGTGGGTGGAAAAAAACAGAAAGGACACCGGCTATGGGGCTGTGGACTCCTCGGTCGCCCCGGCCGCTGCTCCTGAAGTGGTGGCTTCATCATCCCCGGCTGCTCCCGAGGCAGTTGCGCCGTCTCCTTTGCGAGGGCTCCCGGCTCCATCCTCACCGTAGTCGGCGTAAGCCGAATCGCTGGAGGCGGCAGCAGATTCCACAACGTGGCCGCCTCGGTTGAGCTGCCATCGGGGTCATAGGGCTGAAGGTCGTGCAGATCTTCAGGGATCACACCGCCATCTTCACCCCGCTCCAAAACAAAATCGTCCCAAGCGGCGTACTCGGCGATGCCGCTGGCCCTCACGCGCAGCGCCTCCTCCACGCCCTGAAGCTCCGCCTCCGAGCCGTCGCGCTGAGCGGCGACCTTGCCCAAGTCCAGGTTCCGATACCAGGACTTGGCCAAGCGCAGGGCCATATAAGCTCCGGCGCGCGGGTTAAGGCACGCCAGGCATTCAGGCGTTCCCTGCCACCTGCAAGCCAGCGGGTGAGTCGGCTCATTGACGCCGCTTCCACGCCCTCCGGCCACAGGGCCGCCATCATCGACGAGCCTGCAACCTGGAGCTGAGCCACAGACTCACCTAGGGCATGCAGGCGGGCCCGAAGGCCAACCCCGATCTCCTCCACACTCCAGCCGGACGTAGTATCTACCTCCTGCCCAGCCGTGCGGCGCTCCTCACGGCTCACCTCAACGGTAGTGTCGGTTGCGACCTGGGTCGCAGGGAAGAGACCTGAGATAGCAAAGCAAGGGCACAGTAAGAAGAGGAGACGGCTGCTACTGCAACAAAAGACCTTCCAACGGCGCCAGAAACACGTGTTGACGGGAGACTGTTCTTGTCTTGGTTCTCCTGAGCAACGGCACCAGGAATCCTTCTGCTACGGCTACGCCTTTAGGGACTTCCTAGGCAAATATGCAAACGATTTCCCCATGGCCTTGGAGCCTTGCGTTGGTGTTCCCTCGAAGCGGAAAGGGTGATGTAGCGCAGCGGTGGTAAGTATTTCCCTCAGTTTTGAGAACCAAGGTATCGATCCAGTGAAGGAGTATCGCAAGTGCCTGCACAAACACAAAGAACCTGCTCCCAATGCTATGAAGGGATTGTCAATCCCTTATAGATTGTTCGCAAAGTCAGAACTGAAAGCAACAAAGTAACAAAGCAAACTAAAAGCGAAGGTGTAAACGATAGATGTGAATAGACCCGGGGGCCGTAGTGTTTACTAGTGGCTTCTCTCATGAAAGCAAGTAGACGGTGGGTGAACAAATTACTGTCGAGCAATTGATAGAACCGCGGAAAGTCGTGACGTCATCTATGGCGATGATTATGTCTATAGGCATCACGTCCAAAACAAGTAGACTGATACTTTGTGCATCTACTACTATTACTCCACACGTCGACCGCTATCCAGCATGCATCTAGTGTATGAAGTCCAAAAGAAGAGAGTAACGCCTTAAGCAAGATGACATGATGTAGATGGACAATCTCATATCAACGACAGAGCCCACCTTGTTACCCTTGATGGCAACTACTCAATGTGTGCCTTGCTGCCCCTACTATCACTGGGAAAGGTCACGACGTGGTAAGAACCCAAAACCAAGCACTTCTCCCATTGCAAGAATCATAGATCTAGTTTGCCAAACAAAACCCAAGACTCAGAGAGACTTACAAGGATATAAAATCATGCATATAAGAAATCAGCAAAGACTCAAATATATATCATAGATAATCTGATCACAAATCCACAATTCAACGCATCCCGACAAACACACTGCCAAAGAACATTACATCAGATAGATCTCCATGAAGATCATGGAGAACTTTGTATTGAAGATCCAAGAGAGAGAAGAAGCCATCTAGCTACTAACTACGGACCCGTAGGTCTGAAGTGAACTACTCATGAGTCATTGGAAAGGCGATGATGATGATGAAGAAGCCCTCCAACTCCAAAGTCCCCTCCGGCAGGGCACCGGGAATGGTCTCCAGATGAGATCTTGTGGAAACGGAAGCTTGCGGCGGCGGCAAAGTATTTTTGAGGCTCCCCTGTTTTTTTCTGATTTTTAGGGAATATATAGGCGCAAGATCTAGGTCAGGGGGCGCCAGGGAGGCCACAAGCCTGCCCACCGCCGCCTCCCCCTGGTGGCGGAGTGGGAGCTTGTAGGCTCTCTGCAGCCCTCCTGGCTTGGCCCACAGGCCCCCTGATCTTCTTCCGTTTGGGAGAAAATCAATTCGGGGATTTTATTCCGTTTGGACTCCGTTCCAAAATCAGATCTGAAAAGAGCCAAAAACACAGAAAAACAGGAACTGGCACTTGGCACTGAATTAATAAGTTAATCCCAAAAAAGATATAAAAGGTACATAAAACATCCAAAGATGACAAGATAACAGCATCAACCATCAAAAATTATAGATACGTTTCAGACGTATCAAGCATCCCCAAGCTTAACTCCTGCTCGTCCTCGAGTAGGGAAGTGATAAAGAATGAATTTTTCATGCTTTCATGCTACCTAGCATAGATGCCCTTTGTAACTCCTCTTATGTGACGTGATTGTTCAGATCCATTAGATTCAAAACAATAGTTTGCTATTGAAGTGGAAACAATAATAATTCAAGCAAACTAGCAAGGTAATCATGAACTTTCAAAATAACAAGGCCAAAAGAAAGTTATCCCTACCAAAGCATATAGTCTGGCTATGCTCTATTATCATTGCACAACGAATTTAAATCATGCACAACCCCGGTATTGGCCAAGTAATTGTTTCACACCTTTACTTTCTCAAACCTTTTCAACTCTCACGCAATACATGAGCATGAGCCATGGTTATAGCACTATAGATGGTGTGGAGAGTGGTGGAGGTTGCAAGACAAAAAAGGAGAAGATAGTCACATTAACTAGGCATATCAATGAGCTGTGGAGATGCTCATCAATAGATATCAATGTGAATGAGTAGCAATTGCCATACAAATGATGCACTAGAGTTAAGAGTATGTGAAAGATCTTAAAGAAAACTAGTGGGTGTGCATCCAACTTGCTTGCTCACGAAGACCTAAGGCAATTTTGAGGAAGCCTATCATTGGAATATACAAGCCAAGTTATATAATGAAAATTTCCCACTAGCTATATGGTGGTGACAAAATGAGAGACTCTCAATCATGAAGATCATGGTGCTTAATATGCACAAGTGTGGAAAAAGTGGTAACATTGTCCCTTCTCTCTTTTTCTCTCATTTAAATTTTATTTTTTGGTGGGCTCTTTGGCGTTGTTTTTTTTGGTGGGCTTCTTTGGCATCTTTTATTTCCTCACATGGGACAATGCTCCATTAATGATGATCATCACACTTAAAACTCAAAACTTAGAGCAACAATGACTCTATATGGAATGCCTTCGGTAGTGTACAGTGACAATGATCTAGCATGGCATGGACATTAGTGGAAAGATCATGCTAGCCATCTTACGATCATGCAATGGCAATGTAGACGTGGTGGAACATGTCATGGTGGTAGTTGCATGGCAATATATCTCGGAATGACTTTGAAAAGGCCATAGTAGGTAGGTATGGTGGCTGTTTTGAGGGAGGCTAATGGTGGGTTTTGTGCACTCGCGAAAGTTGCACGACACTCAGAAGATAGTGATGGTGGAAGGTGAAAGTGCATCTAAACCATGGACTCAACATTAGTCATGAAGAACTCATATACTTGTTGCAAAAGTTTTATTAGTAATCGAAACAAAGCATTCAAGGCATACTCCTAGGGGAAGGGTTGGTAGGTATAAACCATCGCGCGATCCCGACCGCCACGCAAAGGATGACAATCAATAGACTAATCATGCTCAGATTTCATCACATAGCGGTTCACCATACGTGCATGCTACGGGAATCACTAACTTCAACACAAGTGTTTCTATATCCACAACACCTTACTAGCATGACTTCAATATTACCATAACCACAACTCAAAACTAATTGAGATGAATCAAACTTCTCTAACTATTCAATGAACATGAAGGTGGAAGTTTTCGCATCCTTTCGGACAACTAACCCTTTTGAGACTACTTTCAAAGCATATATCAACTACCAAGCCACGCACCGTTGTGCTCTAAAAGATATGAGTGAAGCACATGGAGCAAAAGTATCTAGCTCAAAAGATATAAGTGAAGCACATGTGAGCTGAATTGTCTACCAAAAGATATAAGTGAAGCTCGACAAAATCACGGTGAGTGCATGTCTCTTTCTCTAGGTGTGCAGCAAGGATGATTGTGACACAACAAAAATAAAAGACTCCTACGATACAAGATGCTCCAAGCAAAAACACATAACATGTGGTGAATAAAAATATAGCCCCAAGTAACGTTACCGATGGATTGAAGACGAGAGAGGGGATGCGTTCCCGGGGCATCCCCAAGCTTAGGCTTTTACGGCATCCTTGAATCTCTTGGGGTGCCTTGGGCATCCCCAATCTTGAGATCTTGCCACTCTTTATCTCTTTTTCCATAAGAACTTCACCCCAAACATGAAAACTTCACAACACGAAACTTAAACACAAACTCGTGATAACATTAGTATGAGAAAGCAAACCACCACTTCCTTAGGTACTGTAGCAAACTTAAATTCAACTTGTCCTGATGTGGGGTTACTGTATTTTCAATCTTCCATGGCTAATACCCCCCGATTATATCCATAGTTTCATCAAAATAAGCAACCAACACAACAAAAACGGAATCTCTTAACAGCAGACCAGTCTGTAGCAATCTGTATATTTCGTATACCTCTGTTACTTCTAAACTTCTGAATAATTACGACAGTCTAAATAATTTGCGTATCAATCAGCAGAAAAAAGAATGAACTCAAAATGTCTTACAGAAAAAAAAATGAAAATTCTTTTCGTGAGCAGAAACATTCTGTCTTTTCCAGCATGACCAAACGATCATCCCCAAGACTAATCATAACGGTTTTGCTTGGCACAAACGCAAAAAGAGACACAAAAAACACAATCATAACAAAATTATGAAAGTGTGGAAATCACAAAACAGAAAAAAAAGGATAGATACATTGGGTTGCCTCCCAACAAGCGCTTTTGTTTAACGCCCTTAGCTAGGCGAAAGGTGATGGAATCACGTATAGTCATGTTTGGTGCTCAAACCATAAGTAGCCCTCATCATAGATTCATAAGGCAATCTTATTTTCTTTCTAGGAAAGTGCTCCATGCCCTTCTTTAAAGGAAATTTAAATCTAATACTCCTTTCGTTCATATCGATGATAGCACCAATAGTCCTTAGGAAAGGTCTACCAAGAATAATGGGACATGAAGGATTGCAATCTATGTCAAGTACAATGAATCCATGGGTATATAGTTCTTATTTGCAACAATAAGAACATCATCGATCCTTCCCATGGGTTTCTTGACAGCAGAATCCGCAAGATGCAAATTAAGAGAACACTCTTCAATCTCATGAAAACCAAGAATATCACATAAAGACTTTGGAATCGAGGAAACACTAGCACCCAAATCACACAAAGCATTGCACTCATAGTTTTTGATCTTGATTTTGATAGTACGTTCCCACTCATCATGAAGTTTTCTAGGTATAGAGACTTCCATTTCGTGCTTCTCTTCAAGAGATTTCATCATAGCATCTACGATATGCGCGGTAAAGGCTTTGCTTTGGCTATAAGCATGTGGAGAGATTGCAATGGATTGCATCAAAGAAATGCATTCAAACAAGGAGAAATTATATTAATTGAATTCCTTGAAATCCAAAGTGGGAGTTTCATTACTACCCATAATTTTGATTTCTTCTACTCCACTCTCCACACCTTTATCATCAAGATAGGTGGACTCCGAATCATTGAGGCGTTTTTCAACCAAAGTGGATTCATATCCAGCCCCTCCATAAATAGGTTTGACACACGAAAACAAAGATTCAAGAGGAGACACACCAAGCACTTTAAGATCTTCGTGATTTGCATCACTAGAACGCACCCTTTTAAACCCTTCATGCCTAGCGCGAATTTGGGCAGTTCTTTCTTTGCTCTCATTCATGGAGACACGCATAGCTTTCAAAGTTTCATCCAAGTTGACCTTGGGAGGAGCGTATCTAACTTTCAAAGCATCAAGATCACAAGACATCATATCAACGCTCTTAGCCAAATCGTCTATTTTGAGTAGTTTTTCCTCTATGGACGCATTGAAAATATTTTGAGAGTTGATGAACTCTTTGATATTACTCTCTAAATCAGAAGGTAATTTGTTGTGATTTAAATAAGTGTTGTTGTAGGAATTTTCATAATTGTTAGAGGAGTTACTTGGAAAAGTCCTAGGAACATAGTTTCCTCTAAAAGCATTGCTGTTGCCAAAATTGTTCCTACCAACAAAATTCACGTCCAAACTAGCGTTGCTACTCTCAATCAAGGAAGATAGTGGCATGTCATTAGGATCTACGGTAGCGTTTCTACTAGCAACCAAATTCATCAACTCGTCCATCTTAGCACTAAGCGAGTTAATTTCTTCTACAGCGTGCACCTTTTTGGTAGCAGGCAACCTTTCAGTGTGCCACTGAGAGTAGTTGGTCATGATATTGTCTAGGAGTTTTGTAGCATCTCCTAACGTGATTTCCATGAACGTTCCACCTGAGGCGGAGTCCAAGATATTGCGAGAAGCGTAATTCAAGCCAGCATAAAAGATTTGTATAATCATCCACAAACTCAAGCCATGAGCGGGATAATTTCTAATCATAAGCTTCATCCTCTCCCAAGATTGTGCAACGTGTTCATGATCAAGTTGCTTGAAATTCATGATATCGTTACGTAAGGAGACGATCTTAGCTGGCGGAAAATACCTGGATATGTAAGCATCTTTGCACTTATCCCAAGAATCGATACTATTTTTAGGCAAAGAAGAAAATCAAGTTTTTGCGCGATCTCGCAACGAGAAAGGAAAAAGTTTCAACCTAATCACGTCATTATCCACATCTCTTTTATTTTGCATATCACAAAGCTCAATGAAGGTATTGATATGGGATGCGGCATCTTCACTAGGAAGGCGAGAGAATTGCTCTTTCATAACAAGATTCAGCAAAGCTGCGTTGATTTCATACGATTCCGCACTAGTGGCGGGAGCAATCGGAGTACTAATAAAATCATTATTATTAGTGCTCAAGAAATTGCAAAGTTTGGTGTTTTCAGCCGTGATGACTTCAACAAACAAACAAGCACACAAGCAAGCAAGAAAACCGGCAAAGGAAAAAGAAGACGGCAAAGGAGAAAGGCAAATGAAAACGACAACTGTGAAGAGGGGAAAGGAAATCGAGAGGCAACTGGCAAAAAAGTAAATGCAGGAGATGAGTTTGTCAAACCTACTTGGATAGATCTCTCCTCCCCGGCAACGGCGCCAGAAATACTTCTGCTACTGCAACAAAAGACATTCCAACGGCGCCAAAAACATGTGCTGACGGGAGACTATTCTTGTCTTGATTCTCCTCAGCAACGGCACGAGGAATCCTTCTGCTATGGCTACGACTTTAGGGACTTCCTAGGCAAATATGCAAAGGATTTCGCCGTGGCCTTGGAGCCTTGCGTTGGTGTTCCCTCGAAGCGGAAAAGGTGATGTAGCGCAGCGGTGGTAAGTATTTCCCTCAGTTTTGAGAACCAAGGTATCGATCCAATGAAGGAGTATCGCAAGTGCCTGCACAAACACAAAGAACCTGCTCCCAACGCTATGAAGGGGTTGTCAATCCCTTATAGATTGTTCGCAAAGTCAGAACAGAAAGCAACAAAGTAACAAAGCAAACTAAAAGCGGAGGTGTAAACGATATATGTGAATAGACCCGGGGGCCGTAGTGTTTACTAGTGACTTCTCTCATGAAAGCAAGTAGAGGGTGGGTGAACAAATTACTGTCGAGCAATTGATAGAACCGCGCAAAGTCATGACGTCATCTATGGCAATGATTATATCTATAGGCATCACGTCCAAAACAAGTAGACCGATACTTTCTGCATCTACTACTATTACTCCACACGTCGACCGCTATCTAGCATGCATCTAGTGTATTAAGTCCAAAAGAACAGAGTAACGCCTTAAGCAAGATGACATGATGTAGATGGAGAATCTCACATCAACGAGAGAGCCCACCTTGTTACGCTTGATGGCAACTACTCAATGTGTGCCTTGCTGCCCCTACTGTCATTGGGAAAGGTCACCACATGGTAAGAACCCAAAACCAAGCACTTCTCCCATTGCAAGAATCATAGATCTAGTTGGCCAAACAAAACCCAAGACTCGGAGTGACTTACAAGGATATCAAATCATGCACATAAGAAATCAGCAAAGACTCCAATATATATCATAGATAATCTGATCACAAATCCACAATTCATCGGATCTCGACAAACACACCACCAAAGAAGATTACATCGGATAGATCTCCATGAAGATCATGGATAACTTTGTATTGAAGATCCAAGAGAGAGAAGAAGCCATCTAGCTACTAACTACGGACCCGTAGGTCTGAAGTGAACTACTCAAGAGTCATTGGAGGGGAGATGATGATGATGAAGAAGCCCTCCAACTCCAAAGTCCCCTCCAGCAGGGCGCTAGGAAGGGTCTCCAGATGAGATCTCGCGGAAACGGAAGCTTGCGGCAGCGGAAAAGTATTTTCAAGGCTCCCCTGATTTTTTTCTGATTTTTAGGGAATATATAGGCGCAAGATCTAGGTCAGGGGGGCGCCAGGGAGGCCACAAGCCTGCCCACCGCCGCCTCCCCCCTGGTTGCGGAGTGGGAGCTTGTGGGCTCCCTGGAGCCCTCCTGGCTTGGCCCACAGGCCCCCTGATCTTCTTCCGTTTGGGAAAAAATCATTTCGGGGATTTTATTCCGTTTCGAGTCCGTTCCAAAATCAGATCTGAAAACAGCCAAAAACACAGAAAAAACAGGAACTGGCACTTGGCACTGAATTAATAAGTTAGTCCCAAAAAGATATAAAAGGTGCATAAAACATCCATAGATGACAAGATAACAGCATGAAACCATCAAAAATTATAGATATGTTTGAGACGTATCAACGACCAAAAAGCTAAAGACAAAACAAAGGAGAGAGACTCACGATGGAAGGCGCCATCGTTCTCATGGGCGTTCTCGGGGACCTTGAGCTCCCGCACTTTGCTCGCATGAGTAAGGCAGGCAACCTCCTCCTAGGGAGCCAGCGCAGACTCCAAGGCCTTGGACAACTGCGATTGCTTCTAGACAAGGGCCTCCTCCTTCTCCCTCAAGGCGGCGTCCTTGAGGGTCATCTCCTTGAGATGAAGCGACGCAAGGCGGTCCACGTCGGTAGAGTAGGAGGCCTCCTTCTCCTGCAGCATGCCGTGCAGCTGCTCGAGCTCGACCTGGCTGGCCGCCTCGAGCTCCTTCT
>NC_058518.1:132713104-132760604 GCF_904849725.1 Hordeum vulgare subsp. vulgare
AAACAAGAACTGGCACTTGGCACTAAATTAATAAGTTAGTCCCAAAAAAGATATAAAAGGTACATAAAACAACCAAAGAAGACAAGATAACAGCGTGAAACCATCAAAAATTATAGATACGTTTGAGACGTATCAGAGCACTGGGCAGAAATCACATTGCGTCACCATTCGGGAGGACCATCGCAATGCTTTGTTTTGATTAAATAATCGGATTCCCATTGTCTTTGCCTACATTGTTGCATTGGCCAGAGGTTGTCCACCCTGGAGACCTGATGGGGTTATGAGTACGACCGGGCGTGAATGGTACTCGGTCCTCCGGAATTTCATGGGCCTCCGGGGGCACACCGGACACCGCGCGATGTGCGGTGCTCTTCCGGCCACTGGACCCTACCTCCGGTTGAACCGTTTCTAGGGTTCGCAGGCCATTAAGCAGAAAAGATAACTCTTCCCGAGGCCCCCGCCGGCTTTTCCGGACTTCCTAATGTCGCGTCAACCGCCACATCCTGGATCGGGAAATCTTAACCCAATTCCCTTTCAGGGGAAGCGCGTGATCCCGCTATCTGCCGGGGTTACCCCATCCCTTAGGATCGGCTTACTCATGTGCAAGTGCCGTTCACATGAAACCTTTCTCCTCTTCGGACTTCAAAGTTCTCATTTGAATATTTGCTACTACTACCAAGATCTACACCGACGGCTGCCCCGCCCGGGCTCGCGCCTAGGGTTTTTCAGCGGCCGCCGTGCCCTCCTAGTCATCCGGGCATGGCACTCGCCCGATGGCCTGGTATGGGTCGCGTGCTTCAGCACCATCCATTTTCGGGGCTAGTTGATTTGGCACGTGAGTTCTTACACACTCCTTAGCAAATTTCGACTTCCATGACCACCGTCCAGTTGTCTTAATCGACCAACACCCTTTGTGGGTTCTAGGTTAGCACGTAGTTGGGCACCGTAACCCGGTTCCGGTTCATCCCGCATCGCCAGTACTTCTTACCAAAAATACCCCACTTGGAGCACCCGATTCCGTGGCACGGCTCACCGAAGTAGCCGAGCCATCCTACCAATTTAAATTATGAGAATAGGTCGAGGACGTTGCATTCCCAATGCCTCTAATAATTGGCTTTACCTGATAGAACTCGTAATGGGCTCCAGCTATCCTGAGGGAAACTTCGGAGGGAACCAGCTACTAGATGGTTATATTAGTCTTTCGCCCCTATACCCAAGTCAGGCGAACGATTTGCACGTTAGTATCGCTTCGAGCCTCCACCAGAGTTACGTGTGGCTTCGCCCCGCTCACGCATAGTTCACCATCTTTCGGGTCCTGACAGGTGCGCTCCAACTCGAGCCCTTCATAGAAGATCCGGGTTGGCCAGCCGTGCAGCCCGTGAGGGCCTCCCACTCGTCAGCTTCCTTAAGCATCCCAGGTTTCAAAGCCCGTGGACTCGCACGCATGTCAGACTCCTTTGTTCGTGTTTCAAGATATGTTGGATGGGGAGCCCGCAGGTCGTTGCAGCACAGTGCCCCGAGGGACACACCTTTCGGCGCGCGGGTACCGGCCGTGTCGATGAAGGCAATTGGAGGCACCTAGGGCCCCCGGGCTTTGGTCACAGACGCGGCCGACAACAGTCCACACCCCGAGCCGAGCGGAGGACCAGCAAGAGTCGTTCCGCATACGGCCTGGGCGCATCGCTGGCCCTCATCTGCTTCCCTCCCGGCAATTTCACGCACTCTTTGACTCTCTTTTCAAAGTCTCTTTCATCTTTCCCTCGGGGTACTTGTTCGCTGTCTGTCTCTCGCCTGTATTTAGCCTTGGAGGGAGCCAACCGCCCGATTTGGGCTGCATTGCCAAACAACCTGACTCGTTGACGGTGCCTCGTGGGGCGACATGGTCCAGGCCGGACGAGCCTCTCACCCTCCCAGGCGTCCCTTTCCAGGGGACTTGGGTCCGGTCTGTCGCTGAGGACACCTCTCCGGACTACAATTTGGACGACACAACCGCCCGATTCTCAAGCTGGGCTGTTCCCGGTTCGCTCACCATTACTAGGGGAATCCTTGTCAGTTTCTTCTCCTTCAGTTATTTATATGATTAAACTCAGCGGGTAGTCCCTCCTGACCTGGGGTCGCGGTCGAAGCGATGTGCCCTTCGTTAGCTGGATCGTTTCGAGGCCATGATGCCGTCTATGCGTCAGATGCACTACATTGATAAAGCGAGAATGCCCACCATTCGGTGTGTCCGGCGCGGTACGCCGGCAACCCGATCTTTGGCCCACCGCCCCTTGCAGGACGAGGGACCAAATGCCGCACCACAATTCCCGAAGAGGGTGGTTGGGAGCGTGTTTTCGCGTGACGCCCATGCAGTCGTGCCCTCGGCCGAGTGGCCTTGGGCGCAACTTGCGGTCAAAGACTCGATGGTTCGCGGGATTCTGCAATTCACACCAGGTATCGCATTTCGCTACAGTCTTCATCGATGCGAGAGCCGAGATATCCGTTGTCGAGAGTCGTGCGGATTAAATATATTTGCAACATGGGGGACGACCAGCAAGATAGCCATGGCCCTGGGTTAGGCACAGTGTTCCTTGACGCCTTCGGCGCCGTGGGTTCTTTTGCCCCGGGCCCCCGCTCCTAGGAGTGGAGGAGGTCGAAGAATTGGCCGATCGTCTGAGGATTGGATGACGGGAGCACGGTTTGTTTTGGTTAGGGTCTCGACAATGATCCTTCCACAGGTTCACCAACGGAAACCTTGTTACAACTTCTCCTTCCTCTAAATGATAAGGTTCAATGGACTTCTCGCGACGTCGGGGGCGGCAAACCACCCCCGTCACCGTGATCCGAACACTTCACCGGACCATTCAATCAGTAGGAGCGATGGGTGGTGTGTACAAAGGGTAGGGACGTAGTCAACGCAAGCTGATGACTCGTGCTTACTAGGCATTCCTCGTTGAAGACCAACAATTAAATTGATCTATCCCCATCACAATGAAATTTCCCAAGATTACCCGGGCCTATCGGCCAAGTCTATATACTTCTTGAATAAATCAGTGTAGCGTGCGTGTGGCCTAGAACATCTAAGGGCATCACAGAACTGTTATTGCCTCAAACTTCCGTCGCCTAAACGGCGATAGTTCCTCTAAGAAGCTAGCTGCAGAGGGATGGCTCCGCATAGCTAGTTAGCAGGCTGAGGTCTCGTTCGTTAACGGAATTAACCAGACAAATCGCTCCACCAACTAAGAACGGCCATGCACCCCCATCCATAGAATCAAGAAAGAGCTCTCAGTCTGTCAATCCTTGCTATGTTTGGACCTGGTAAGTTTCCCCATGTTGAATCAAATTAAGCCGCAGGCTCCACGCTTGGTGGTGCCCTTCCGTCAATTCGTTTAGGTTTCAACCTTGCGACCATACTCCTCCGGGAACCCAAAGACTTTGATTTCTCATAAGGTGTCGGCAGTGTCCTATAAGCACCATCTGCCGATCCCTAGTCGGCATGGTTTATGGTTGAGACTAGGACGGTATCTGATCGTCTTCGAGCCCCCAACTTTCGTTCTTCATTAATGAAAACATCCTAGGAAAATGCTTTCGCAGTTGTTCGTCCTTCATAAATCCAAGAATTTCACCTCTGACTATGATATACGAATGCCCCCGACTGTCCCTATTACTCATTACTCCGATCCCGAAGGCCATCACAATAGGAAAGGAATCCTATGATGTTATCCCACGCTAATGTATCGAGAGCGATGGCTTGCTTTGACCACTCTAATTTCTTCAAACTAACGACGCCGAAAATAAGACCCGGCCAATTAAGGCAAGGAGCGCAATGTCGGCCAAAGGGTCGAGTAGCTCGGTGCTCGCTATGAGGCGGACTGGACGACCCAGCCCAAGATCCAACTACAAGCTTTTTAACTGCAACAACTTAAATATACGCTATTGGAGCTGGCATTACCATGGCTATTGGCACCAGACTTGCCCTCCAGTGGATCCTCGTTAAGGGATTTAGATAGTACTCATTCGAATTACCAGACACCAATGCGCCCGATATTGTTATTTATTGTCACTACCGCCCCATGTCAGGATTGGTAATTTGCACACGTGCTGCCTTTGTGGTAGCCGTTTCTCAGGCTCCCTCTCCGAAATTGATAGGGCAGAAATTTGAATGATGCGTCGCCGGCACAAAGGCCATGCGATCCGTTGAGTTATCATGAATCATCGGATCAGCGAGCAGATCCCGCATCAGCCTTTTATCTAATAAATGCGCCCCTCCCGGAAGACGGGGTTTGTTTCACGTATTAGCTCTAGAATTACTATGGTTATCCGAGGAGCACGTAACATTGAACAAACTATAACTGGTTTTATGAGCCATTCACAGTTTCACAGTTCAAATTGGTTCATACTTGCACATGCATGGCTTAATCTTTGAGACAAGCATATGACTACTGGCAGGATCAACCAGGTAGCACGTCCTCAGTGACGTCCAGCATTGGGATTCGTCCTCTGGTTCCACTTGCATAGATACGCAGAAGCAACGACCAGGCCGGTTGTCGCTGTCGAGCGGGCATAGCTCATCGTTCGTGAGGATCAGTGCAGAGAGTTGCGTATCCTACCACGTAACTATAGGGAGGTAGAGGCAACCCTAGTCCCGGTTGTTCTCAGCACGGAGAGCTTTGGGTCGGATCGAGGCAACCAAATGGTCCACGAGCCTTTATTGTGAGCAACATCCGAGACCAACGACACGAGCGAGTTTGCCTTGATAGCAAGAGGCACATTACATGCCCGTGATACGAGGCAACGCCGCAAGCGCTATTCCGCCATAGCAAAACACCCGTACGGCATCCGCCGTGTGGCAACAATTATTTGAAGCGCCACTTCCCGTAGGTCTGGTACTCATATGCAAGCACTTCCTGGTCCAGTGATGGTACAATGCCAAATGATTGGTAGGACACGGCGCCGATAGTCGGCCATCGAACGACGGGGGATCTACCAGCAGACACGAGTCCAAAACTGCTAATGCGTTTAGTAGCCGACATCGGTCAAGCCAACTAATCCTCCGCTCATGCAATGCACGGGAGGATTACTTGCACGAAGGCGTCCAGAGAGACCACATCACGCGTGTGTCACCCTCACAACGATAAAGTTTTGGAGGCAACTATATTCCCAAATGTAACGTCGTTGCAACTTTGTCTAGTCGGTCTCATGCATGGGACATGCTACTTTCCTGTTTCCCGAGCCAAGTTAGGCTGTTGGGTCAGAATTTCACATGACATGTACACGTCGGCGGGACAATGTTGCAGGAGAACCCATCGAGCTGACCGTGTTCGGAAACGATACGTAATTTTCTGCAACCCGAACGGCCGTTGGGCCGTCGGATCAGAATTTGGCATGAGTCGTACACGCGACCGACGGGACAATGTTGTAGGAGATCCCATTGACCTGACCTTGTGCGGAAATGATACTCACTTTTCTGTAACCCGAACGGCGGTTGGGCTGTCGGGTCAGAATTTGGCATGAGTCGTACATGGGACATGAGAACGACGGGACATCCGAGCCAACGTATGGGGAAAACAAGGGTTACGGGAGAAACATGTGGTTTGCGTATGATTTCATATGTAAACCTACCGATTTCCCACACCCAATGAGGGAGGAGCCCCCGCCCCCCAATATACCTGAGGGTTTTAGCCCCCCTTGTGACCCCTACCCTTCATTTGTGAAGGAGTACACTGTTTTGAAACGTTGTCGTGGCAGCGTTTTTTTGCCATGGCATTGGTTTCCCTGCCATGGCATTGTTTTGTTGCCTCTCCGGACACGTATAGCATGGTTTCCATGAGGTATGAGAAGTTTTTTCACAGATCCCCGTTTACACGTTTTTGGCCCGTGTGGCCGTACGTGCCTCCGTCCATGCCACGCACATGGTTTTGCCCCGTTTTCCATGGTGCGCGCCCAGTTTTTTGCAATACGGCCGCTGTACCCGTTTTTTGCCCGTTTACTCATGTTCACGTTTTTGTCCCATGTGGCCGTACGAGCATCCGTCCATGCCACTCACATGGTTTTCCCATGTTTTCCATGGTGCGCACCTAGGTTTTTGCAAAACTGTCGCCGTACCTATTTTTTCCCGTTTACTCACGTTCACGTTTTTGGCCCGTGTGGCCGTACGTGCATCCGTGCATCCCACACATGATTTTCCCCTGTTTTCCATTGTGCGCGCCCATTTTCTTGCAATACGGGGGCCGTACCCGTTTTTTGCCCGTTTACTCACGTTCACGTTTTTGTCTCGTGTGGCCATACGTGCATCTGTCAATGCCATGCACATGGTTTTCACCTGTTTTCCATGGTGCGTGCCTAGGTTTTTGCAATACGGCCGTCGTACCCGTTTTTTCCTATTTACTCACGTTCACGTTTTTGGGCCGTGTGGCCGTAAGTCCATCCATGCGTCCCACGCACATGGTTTGCACCCGTTTTCCATGTTGCGCGTCCAGTTTTTTGCCCGACGGCCGCAGTACCGGTTTTTTGCCCGTTGCCTCACGTTCACGTATTTGACCCGTGTGGCCGTACGTGCATCCGTCCATGCTACGCACATGGGTTTCCCGTGTTTTCCATGGTGACATCCAGTTTTCTACACGACGGCCCCCGTACCCGATTTTTTCCCGCTTCCTCACGTACACTTTTTTGGCCCGTCTGCCCGTACGTGCATCCGTGCATCCCACGCACATGGTTTTCCCCCGATTTCCATGCCGCACGTCCAGTTTTTGGCCCGAGGCCGCCGTACCCGTTTTTTGCATGTTTCCTCACGTTCACGTTTTTTTGCCAGTATGGTCGTTAGTGCATCCGTCCATGCCACGCACATGGTTTTCCCCTGTTTTCCATGGTGCGCGCCCAGGTTTTTGCAAAAGGGTCATCGTACCTATATTTTTCCCGTTTACTCACGTTCATGTTTTTGGCCCGTGTGACCGTACGTGCATCCGTGCATCCCACGCACATGGTTTTCCCCTGTTTTCCATAGTGCGCGCCCCTTTTTTTGCAATACGGGCGCCGTACCCGTTTTTTGCCCGTTTAGTCACGTTCACGTTTTTGTCCTGTGTGGCCGTACGTGCATCCGTCCATGCCATGCACATGGTTTTCCCCTGTTTTCCATAGTGCATGCCCAGGTTTTTGCAATACGACCGCCGTACCATTTTTTCTCGTTTACTCACCTTCACGTTTTTGGCCCGTGTGGCCGTACGTTCCTCCGTGCATCCCACGCACATGGTTTTCACCCATTTTCCATGTTGCGCGTCCAGTTTTTTGCCCGACGGCCGCAGTACGCTTTTTTGCCAGTTGCCTCACGTTCACGTTTTTTTGACCCGTGTGGCCATACGTGCATCCGTCCATGCTACGCACATGGATTTCCCGTGTTTTCCATGGTGCGCATCAAGTTTGATGCACGACGGCCCCCGTACCCGATATTTTTCCACTTGCTCACGTACACGATTTTTGGCCCGTGCGGCCGTACGTGCATCTGTGCATCCCACGCACATGGTTTTCTCCCGTTTTCCGTGCCGCGCGTCCAGTTTTTTGCCCGACGGACGTCGTACCCGTTTTTTGCCCGTTTCCTCACGTTCACGTTTTTTTGCCCGTATGGCCGTTCGTGCATCCATCCATTCCACACACATGGTTTTCCCCTGTTTTCCATGGTGCACGTCCTGTTTTCTGCCCAACAGCCCCCGTACCCGATTTTTTCCCGTTTCCTCACGTACACGTTTTTTGGCCCGTGTGGCCGTACGTGCATCCCTTCATCCCATGCACATGGTTTTTCCCCGTTTTCCATGCGCGCGTCCAGTTTTTTGCCCGACGGCCGCCGTACCCATTTTTTGCCCGTTTGCTCACGTTCACGTTTTTGGCCGGTGTGGTCGTTAGTGCATCCGTCCATGCCACGCACATGGTATTCCCCTGTTTTCACCTGTTTTCCATGGTACGCGTCCAGTATTTTTCCCGACGGCCTCTGTACCCGTTTTTTGCCCGTTTCCTCACGTACACGTTTTTGGCCTGTGTGGCCGTACGTGCATCCGTCCATGGCACGCACATGAGTTTCCCCTATTTTCCATGGAGCGCGTCCACATTCGTCCTCGACGATCGTCGGACACGTTTTTGGGCTGTGAACTGTGGTTCACCTATTTGGCCCATGTCAGTGTTCGTGGTTTTGTCGGTGCGCCCCGCATGGCTATCGTTTGTTTATCATAGTGCGCGTCTAGTTTCTTCCACAATGGTCGTCGTACCCGTTCTTTGCCCGTGACCCGTGTTACACGTTCATGTCCCGTGTCGTATTGAGTTGTTCTGACGGTGCCTCGCCCATTAGCACCAAGCCTATGAATATTTTGCATTGACATCTTCGTGACTTGGCACGTACAATTTCCTTTGGCCTTAACGGGTGATTGCCTATGTCCTAGGACGGACTGTGCGATATCTCTTGTGACTTGGCACGTATAGTTTCTATTGGACTAAGCGGGTCATTGCGTATGTCCCAGGACAGACTTTTCCATATCTCTTGTGACTTGGCACGTATAGTTTCCGATAGACTTAGCGGATGAATGTGTATTTCCCCGGACGCACTTATTCATATCTCTTCTGACTTGGCACGTATGGTTTCCGTTGGACTTAGCGGGTGATTGTGTATGTGTCACACCCTGTTTTCAATACCACTTTTTCTGTAATTTAAAAATGTGAGCTTATTAAAACTTTTTCAAACAAATGTTGTGAGTGCCATGATTGGCATTGTATGCTTGTGTGATTGATCATGTGATGATAAAAACCATATTTCTCAAGATCAGATTATTTTCAAAAACCTATTCTCATTTCTGGATAAAATAAAACCCTACTTTGAGTTGCAGTACATGCGCTTGAGGACAAGGAGTGTTCTCACTCAAAGTTGGTGATTTGATCCTAGCACCATTTTAGTGCACCAAAACCACAAAATAATCATTTTATGAATTATTTTTCTAATTTAATTGCATGTCCATTTCTGAGGCCAGTAATGTTATTCCTATATGGAAAAATACTTTTCTACCTTAGAAAATCTGATTAAATTTAGAGATGATCAGAACAACATATACTTTCCATACATAAGATTTTTAACCCCTATTTATATTAATATTGTTTGATTAAAATCCTAGAAAATTCGAGTGGTATCCCTAAGCCATATTTGGTGTCCACATAAAGTTTCACCTTTATCCAAGGTGATTAAGGACCCCAAATAACTGCAAAACCACTTTTATCGAGATTGAAGTTAAAGCAACTCTACATAGCAAAGTTTGTTCCATGAAGTTAAAACTTTGCAGGAGTGCCTAATACCTCAAATGAGGGTTCCACACCAAAATGTGATTTGTGGGACTTAATTTGCCCACACTCTCTTTGGAAGGAACAGATCTAGTCAAATGGTGATGTTTTCAAGTTTACAAAGCTAAACTTTCCCAATTTTGCTCAAACTTGGTGAAACCCCATGTTTTAGTACCAAACCCAATCCTGTTAACTTGCAGAACCAGTGGTGTGGTGCATCCACCCCAAACCACTGTCGAGCACCTTCTGACAGATGGGTAAAAGCCCCTCTAACCATAGCTAAACCCAACCCCTTTGCCCCAAACTCTCAGATTAGGTGGCCAGTATCAATGCCCAGCCCTAGTCAACTGGCCCCTCTATGGTTCAAAGTAGAAGTGCCAAAATCTTCATTCTAAGCTTCAGCTCAAGGCTGACAACACCTGTTTCTCTTGTCTCTCTTGACCAGACGAAGCTCCCACGGGACTTCAATGGCTAGCCTCATTCCAGCCAGTGCCCATGACATGCTAGACACGTCCAAAGAACCCCAGAGCGCGCCAGCATACTGTGGCATGCCAAAACTGCGCTTTGGGCGCCCTATAGAGAACTCCAACATGGGGGCGGCGCCCTCGGCCAGTTCCAGGCTCCCCCGAGGTGTCCAACTTCTTCCCCGACAGCCCCTCTGCATCAGGCGACCATCAGGGCCCCTCCTCTCCCGTGCTAGAGCTTGTGCAACGTGTGCCTACACGCAGCAGTACCGGCTAGAGATGAGCGGCCACTGATGCTCGTCTCCCCTCTCTCTCCCTTCCCCGCAGTAGGTTCTCGTAGTACAAAACCATGTCTTGAGACCGTGGTTTCGACCCCAGCTCCTCTCTGCAACCCCGTGCGCGCCACGGTGAGTCACCGGCGCTCCCGAATCGGCTCACCGTCGCGAGCCTATAAATAGCCCTCCCCTCGCTCCAGCACCCCTCAGACAGCATTGTAGCCACCTCTAGCACCTCCCTAGCCACCTCAGTAAGCCAGCAGAGCCCCGGTGCTCGAGATCGACCGAGGCCCCTCCGTATCGTAGCTTCGGTCGATCTCCGGCTACACGTCGGCACCTGCGTCCCTCTGCCCACCAAACCACTCCCTGTGACCTCACGGATCTTTCCACCATCTCTCCCAAGCTAATCCGTGCCTCTAGCTACCTCCTCCACCTTCGTGCGAAACTCCTTCGATGCGGCTTCCTCGTTGCCGGTGAACCTGAGCCCCTCCGTCGTTGTCTCGATCACCATCGGGTAAGCGACGACGAGCGAGACCCATTTTCATCTTCGTTGGGGCCCGAGGACGTCGGCAGACACACCGGCGTGCTCCTCGTCCTCTCTGGCCAGAGGTAGGAGACGACCCCGACAGGTGTGCCCCACCTGTCAGTGGCCCATCTCTCTCTCCCTCGCTGCCCAGAGTCGCTGCCCGCAGGGGCCCGCGCGTCAGGTTCAAACTTGACGACACGCGCGCCTGGGCAGGCTAGCTGGCTGGCCATTGGGCCGGCCCAGTCCGAGGCCAAGCCAGGCCAAGGGTTGTAGCCCTTTTTATTTATTTTAAAAACTTGATTCTCAAAGATTTTTATAAAAAGATTTTACCAGTGTAAAAAATATAATTTTTCCATTGTTATTCTTCTAAAAATATGTACTCCCTCCGTCCGGAAATACTTGTTCTAAAGATGAATGTATCTAGACTTATTTTAGTATTTAATAGAACCATTGGTTGAAGTTTTGTAGCAACTATTCTATTTAATAATAATAAAAAGGATGAATTTGGAATAGTTTTGCTTCTGTTTAGTTGATTTTAAAAATATTTCTTCATTGGAATCGGAGGCAAATATTTTTTAAATAACAACTTAGATTTATCAAAAATAACCAACATTTTTAAAATGACTTTGTGATCTGTTTTGGAGTGAGCTACTTCTTATTTTTATCTTTTTGAAGATGATAGAAAACCCATGTGACGAGGGAATCGGAACGGAAGACCTCGAAGACCCCAGATACCTAGCTGACCAAGGCAATCGGCCCTTTGACCATGATTAATCATATGTTATATTGCATGTTAGTATAGCAAGTATTTCTGTTGCATATTATCATAAGTGCCGGTAAATCATTGAAGTGATGTTACCAATGCCTCCTCCGGAGCACATGCATTGAGCTTGATCCTACCACCTATGAGGATCATGCTAGTATCACGCTGACAAGTAAATTTAGAGTAATGTTAGAATGAGCATGTTGATGACATAAATCAAGATTTACGAAAATTCTATCGGGCGCCACTAATGAGCGAGGGTGATGATGAGTTAGGTGGCCACTTTTGGTGAAGTTGTGCACCGGGTATTTGTGTGAGTATGATTTCGGAAATGGGATTAGATTTATGACGTGTCGACCGTCCCAACCTTACATGTACAACCACGTTAGCCCTTATGGGACGGGGCGGTGTTGATTACTATGGTCGGTGCTGCCAAAGAGCCACATTACTAGTGGTTGGAGTGATGTGTTGTCACTCTCGTGATGGGGTCGTGCCAGGTAGGGCGACTATGCCATTTTTACGTGTTCCACGCACACCGTTGGTCCCCACATGGTTGATATTGTCCAGAGTCGGTGCTCGTAAGACCTACAACATGTGGGCTGGAAAGGCATTGATCGGGTACTTACCTCGGGTATGTTATATACCGCAACTCGTGGATGACGCGGAAGTTTCCCGGATCTCGTATGTCCAGCGTACGACCTCTGCGGAGTGTAAAACTATTAAATAGACGTGTGCACAGTCAAGGACAGTTGGCTGGTGCTCCTTAAACTACGTCCAGTTGTTTCCGCATAAACCAAGTGTGTGTAGGTTGTGATAAAAAGGAGTTATTATGAGAGTAATGATATGACCAAGTTTGGAGACATGGCATATATGGTGAACCCGGATGGTTCAGCCATGACAGATATATTGATATCTCTAACCTGTTCTTGAAAAGTAGTTATTAACTTATGATGCATACTCGTGATCATGTTTACTTACCACCAAGTAGTTATCCACCAAAGAAGCATGTTATTGTTATCCTTCACTTGCATTGTTCATATCATGGGTTGTTTGCGAGTACATTCAAAAGTACTCATTGGCTTGCCACTGGTTATATTATTGACCAGACATGGAAGGACTAGAGTTTGGAGATGAGTACGTCTTTAGAGACGCCCTTTCGAACTAGGACGCTTCCCAGTCAGAATGCCTGTTGGCATAGGCTGATGACATGGGCACCCGCTTAGCCCTATTATTTCCGCTACTAGTTGTATCAGTATGATTTGGCCTTATAGGCCCTACCTTGTGAACTTGACCATTCGGTCACGTGATTTAATAATTCTGTACTTTGATGTAAGACTCGTATTATTCAGTATCTGTGTGTTTGGTGAGCATTGATCTATGGGATCACTGAGCATGTTCATTCGGCGATCTCGACTCATAAGTCGGGGTCCCCACAGAGCTAGTATCAAAGCTAGGTTGACTATAGGAAGCCTTAGGTAGCATGGACGATAGCCGAGAGGATTAGTGCACATAGACCTTAACCTGAGATTCTCCCCCCACTAAAAACTTTCTAACCCCCTCCTCTACATGTTGTAGATGGCCTCCGTACCTGAGATTCTTCTGGAGACGAGCTTTCCCCTACTTTTGGGTGATAGCCTCGAGAAGTGCCAAGTACGCCGCACGCCCATCTTCCTCTACCACGAGCACTGGGTCAACGCCGACACTAAGGAGTATCACGTGGATGTGATAGTGAAGGCTAATGACTCCCCGACTAGTTGGTGCTTTGAAGGACCGCAGATGGAGGATCTGATGTTGGCAGTGGAGACAGCCGCACGAGAGGCGCTCGTGCGTCTCCGCGACATCCTTCCCGAGATGGCTAACGAGCCAGCTACTAGTCACCTACCTTTTCTTAAGGATGGGATAGACGAGAGTTGGACACTCAACCCATCTTTGGAGGACGGGACGCCACTAAGGTTTCAGACCTACTTTAGACTCTCCTCCAACACTTTGACGCACCTTTTGATCAAGGAGTCAACAAAGATTTGCCAAGAGCTGCACCAAGTCGAGGAGCTACTCCGCATGTAAAAGATGAAGAACCGCAAGGTGAAGAAGGAAGGAGCACCCGAAGGATGATCTGGCGTTGCTTTCTGAGGAGGAATACCACCGCTTCAGGCCACTCCTATTCACAGTCGCCGCCTAACCGCGGAAGAGTACACCAAACTCTTTGCTGCCTCACCAACCAAGAGATGTCGTGATGGACCGCTTCCTTCTCCTACCCCTCTTAAGGAGGGAAGTACTGATGGAGATGAAGATGAAGACGAGGATCTTGCAGAACCCGCCTATGAGACCGAGGAGCCTGCCGCTTAGGATTACAATGTAGGCAATTATGAGTTTCTCCCGAGCGTAGGAGTTCATGTATCGGTTCGTGCGAACCATGAGTGTTGTGTAAGCATGTTTGGATGCAAGTCTCATTCTGCCTTAGGCAGCTTGTGAGCGACTACATCGCTTGCTTTAATCTAATGCAATAACTTTTTCAAAAACCTTTGGCTTAAAAATTTCACACTAGCATAACACCAGACCCCTCTTTACTAGAGCATCAACCCTTAAGATTTCGGCCTGTTCGGCAAATTGACCTCTCTACTTCCCTGACGAGATGGTGATTGCAACTCGCACTAGCACCTTCGGCAACCCCGGCTCTCCCTCTTCGGGTCAGCAGCAGGGAACCAGAGGGGAAGCTCAAGCTGGAGATCACCACGAGAGCAAGAAGATGTTCCACCGCCACCACCCCCTCCTCCAAGCATGACTATGGCTCAGTTCCTTCAAGCTCTCCAAGAGGAATGTTGAGCCAATAATGCAGCTATTCAGCAGCTGGCTCAAGTCTTGGTGAATATCCCTCCGCAGAACGCGAATGGCAATGATCACTCTATGCTACCTCTTGAGCTTGCGTTGGTTTTTTCCCTTGAAGAGGAATGGGTGATGCAGCACAGTTGTAGTAAGTGTTTCCCTCAGTTTGAGAACCAAGGTATCAATCTAGTAGGAGTATCAGGACAAGTCTCCAAAGTACCTACGCAAAAACAACAAACTTGCACCCAACGCTATAAAGGGGTTGTCAATCCCTTCAAGATTAACTGCAAGGTGATATCTGAAGGTGGAAGGTGCAACAAAGTAAAAGTGTAGACCTGAAAATATGATGTGAAGTAGACCCGGGGGACATAGTGTTCACTAGAGGCTTCTCTCATGATAGCAAGTATTACGGTGGGTGAACGAATTACTGTTGAGCAATTGATAGAATCGCGCAAAGTCATGAAGATATCTAAGGCAATGATCATACATATAGGCATCACGTCCGAAACAAGTAGACCGATACTGTCTGCATCTACTACTATTACTCCACACATCGACCGCTATCCAGCATGCATCTAGTGTATGAAGTTCACGACAAACGGAGTAACGCCTTAAGCAAGATGACATCATGTAGAGGGATAAATTCATGCAATAGATATAAACCCCATCTTTTTACCCTTCATGGCAATAACACGATGCGTGCCTCGCTACCCCTTCTGTCACTGGGTGAGGACACCACACGGTATGAACCCAAAACCAAGCAATTCTCACATTGCAAGAATTATAGATCAAGATGGCCAAACAAAACCCACAACTCGAAGAGAATTACAAGGATACGAAATCATGCATATAAGAGATCAAAGAAGACCCAAATAATATTCATAGATAATCTGATCATAAATCCACAATTCATCAGATCTCGACAAACACACCGCAAAAGAAGATTACATCGGATAGATCTCCATGAAGATCATGGAGAACTTTGTATTGAAGATCCAAGAGAGAGACGAAGCCATCTAGCTACTAGCTATGGACCATAAGGTGTGTGGTGAACTACTCACGCATCATCGGAGAGGCAATGGTGTTGATGCAGAAGCCCTCCGTGTCCGAATCCCCCCTCTGGCAGGGCACCAGAACGTGCCCCAGATGGGATCTTGCAGAGACAGAAGCTTGCGGCGGCGGAAAAGTATTTTCATGGCTCTCCCTGGCATTTTTTGTTTTTTGGAGAATTTATAGGCGGAAGAAGTAGGGCAAAGGAGCCACATGGGCCCACAAGCCTGGTAGGAGCGCCCCCAGGCTTCGGCTAGGGGGCTTGTGGCCTCCCCCGGGGTCCTTTGCCTTGGTTCTCAAGTTCCCTGCGTATGTTCTGTTACGGAAAAAATCATTCCGAAGATTTTATTCTGTTTGGACTCCGTTTAATATTCTCCTCTGAAAAGGTCAAAAACACGGAAAAAACAGGAACTGGCACTTGGCACTGAGTTAATAGGTTACTCCCAAAAAATATATAAAATAGCATAATCATGCATACAAAACATCCAAAGTTGACAAGATAATAGCATGGAACCATCAAAAATTATAGATATGTTGGAGACGTATCAAGCATCCCCAAGCTTAACTCCTGCTCGTCGTCGAGTAGGGAAGTGATACAGACTGAATTTTTGATGTGGAATGCTACCTATCATATGTGTCCTTTGAAAATTCTTTCTTGTGGCATGAATGTTCAGATCCATAAGATTCAAAACAATAGTTTGCTATTGACATGAAAACAATAATATTTCAAGAAAACTATCAAGGTAATCATGAACTTTTGAAATAACAAGACCAAGGAAAGTTATCCCTACAAAATCATATAGTCTGGCTATGCTCCATCATCCCGACACAACGAATTTAAATCAAGCACAACCCCGGTATTGGCCAAGTAATTGTTTTCGCACTCTTACTTTCTCAAACCTTTTCAACTCTCACGCAATACATGAGCGTGAGCCATGGATATAGCACTATAGGTGAAATAGAGTGTGGTGGAGGTTCTGAGGCAAAAAGGAGGAGATGGTCACATCGACTCAGCATATCAACGGGCTATGGAGAAGCCCATCAATAGATATCAATGTGAATGAGTAGGGATTACCATGCAATAGACGCACTTAGAGCTATAAGTGTGTGAAAGCTCAAAAGGAGAACTAGTGGGTGTGCATCCAACTTGCTTGCCCACGAAGACCTAGGGCAATTTTGAGGAAGCCCATCATTGGAATATACAAGCCAAGTTATATAATGAAAATTCCCACTAGTATATGGAAGTGTCAAAACAAGAGACTCTCAATCATGAAGATGATGGTGCTATTGTGAAGCACAAGTGTGGAAAAAGATAGTAGCATTGTCCCTATTCTCTTTTTCTCTCATTTTTTTTGTTTGGGCTCTTTGGCCTCTTTTTTTTATTTTTTTGGTGGGCATCTTTGGCCTCTTTTCATTTTTCCTCACATGGTACAATGCTCTAATAATGATGATCATCACAGTTTTATTTACTCACAACTCAATACTTAGAGCAATGATGACTCTATAGGAAATGCCTCCGGCAGTGTACCGGGGTGTGCAATGATCTAGCTTAGCGTATGACGTTGAAACATCTCACTAGCTATCTTACAATCATGTAGTGGCAATAAGAAACTTACGAAACATGTCATGAGACGGAACGGTGGGAGTTGCATGTCAATATATCTCGGAATGGCTATGAAAATGCCATAATAGGTAGGTATGGTGGCTGTTTTGAGGAAGGTATATGGTGGGTTGTGTACCAGTGAAATTTGCGCGGCACTAGATAGGCTAGCAATGGTGGAAGGTGGAAGTGCATCTATACCATGGACTCACATTAGTCATGAAGACCTCATATACTCATTGGGAAAGTTTTTATTAGTAATCGAAACAAAGTGCTAAACGCATACTCCTAGCGGAACGGTTGGTAGGTGTAAACCATCGTGTGATCCCGACCGCCACACAAAGGATGACAATCAATAAATCAATTATGCTCTGACTTCCTAACATAGCGGTTCCCCATAGGTGCATGCTACAGGAATCACTATCTTCAACGCAAGTATTTCTAGATTCACAACACCCTACTAACATAACTCTAATATTACCAAATCCATATCTCAAAACTTAATTGTGAGGAATCAAACTTATCTTACTAATCAATGCACTTGAATTATGGAAGTTATAGTTGTATCCTCTTTGGATGCCTATCATCTTTAGAACTACTTTCATAGCACAAGCCAATTACCAAGTTACTTCGAGAGAGCACTCTCAAAAGGATATAAGTGAAGATCAAGAATTTTTATTTCTCCAAAATATGACTCTGTCGTGCTCTTAAAAGATCTAAGTGAAGCACTAGACCAAAGTTATCTAGCTCAAAAGATATAAGTGCAGCACATGCGAGCTAAATTTCCTAACTCAAAATATATAAGCGAAGCTCAATGAGTATTGTAGCAAATTCACGATGAGTACATGACTCCCTCCAAAAGGTGTGCATCAAGGATGATTCTGACACAACAAAAAGAAAAGACTCCTATGATACACGATGCTCCAAGCAAAACACATATCATGTGGTGAATAAAAATATAGCTCCAAGTAACGTTACCGATGGATTGAAGACGAAAGAGGGGATGCCTTCCCGGGGCATCGCCAAGATTAGGCTTTTTGGTGTCCTTGAATTTGGCTTGGGATGCCTTTGGCATCTCCAAGCTTGAGCTCTTTCCACTCTTTATCCCATTGTCCATGAGAACATCACCCAAAACTTGAAAACTTCACAACACAAAACTTAAACAGAAACTCGTGATATCATTAGCATAAGAAAACAAACTACCACCTCTTTAGGTACTATAGGAAACTTGATTTCTATTAAGATTGATGTTAGATTACTGTATTATCAATTTTCCATGGCCAGTACCCCCCCGATACTATCCATAGTTTCATCAAAATAAGCAATCAACACAACAAAAACAGAATCTATCAAAAATAGACCAGTCTGTAGCAATTTGTATACTTCGTATAATTATGGTATCTCAAAAATTCTGAAGAATTATGATAATTAGGGCAATTGGCATATTAACCAGAAGCAAAAAGAATCAACTCAAAATCTCTTTCTGGATAGGAATTAAAAATAATTTCGTGAGCGCAAAGTTTTTGTCTTTTTCAGCAAGATCAAACAACCATCACCAAAACTAGTCATAAAGGTTTTACTTGGCACAAACACGGAAAGAAACACAAAAAGCACAATCATCACAGAATTATGATGGGGTGGACACAACAAAACAGAAAGCAAAAGGCAAAGATAAAGTCATTGGGTTGCCTCCCAACAAGCGCTATTGTTTAACGCCCTTAGCTAGGCATAAGGCGATAGAATCAAGTATCGTCATCTTTGGTTCTCAAACCATAAGTAGCCCTCATCGTGGATTCATACGGCAATCTTATTTTCTTTCTAGGAAAATGTTCCATGCCCTTATTTAAAGGAAATTGAAATCTAATATTCCCTTCCTTCATATCGATGACAACACCAACATGTTCTATCAAGAATGATGGGACATGTCAGATTGCAATCAATATCAAGCACAATCAATTCTACGGGTACATAGTTCCTATTTGCAATAATAAGAACATCATTGATCCTTCCCATAGGTTTATGAACAGTAGAATCCGCAAGATGTAAATTAAGAGAGCACTCATCAATCTCATTGAAGCCTGGGACATCACATAAAGACTTTGGAATAGCGGAAACACTGGCACACAAATCACACAAAGCATTGCATTCATAGTTTTTTATCTTGATTTTGATAGTAGGTTCCCAATCATCATGAAGTTTTCTAGGAATAGAAACTTCCAACTCAAGTTTCCCTTCGCGAGATTTCATCATAGCATCGACGATATGATCGGTAAAAGTCTTGTTTTGGCTATAAGCGTGTGGAGAGTTTAGCATGGATTGCATCAAGGAAATACATTCAATCAAAGAGCAACTATCATAATAGAATTCCTTGAAATCCAAAGTAGTAATTTCATTACTACTCAAAGTTTTGATATCCTCTACTCCACTTTCAATGCTTTTAGCATCAAGATAGATACACTCCGAATCATTGGGGCGTTTCTCAACCAAAGTGGATTCATATCCAGCGCCATCATCATTAGGTTTGACATTAGAAAACAACGATTCAATAGGAGTCACACCAAGCACTTTGAGATCTTCGTGATTCTCATCACATATTTCAGGTTTAGCAGCCATTTTATTAACTAAGGTAGCCTGTTTATCAGAAATCTGGCCTACCAACTTTTCTAGATGAGCAAACTGAGAAATTAACGCAAGGAAGTCTTTGGCCATATCACCAACTTCTTTATTCATAAAAGCCATAAAAGAATTTCGCTCCCTTAGTTCTCTACGAAAGTAACTATTATAATCAAACTGTGTAGACATGAAACCTTTAACACTAGTTTCAATCTCTTCCAACCTTTTATAGTAAGCATCATAATCCTTTGGTTGGGCCATACAGGTCTTAGCAGGCAGACAAGTGCACAAGTGAACAGAAAGCAAGCGAAAGAAAAGGGCGCACAAAAAGGCATATATTTTTTTGTAATTTTTATTTTTCAGAAGTGGGGGAGAGGAAAACGAGAGGCAAAAAAGTAAATGCAAGAGATGAGTTTGCGACAGTTACTTGGATATGCTTCACTTATATTAGTGCCCGGTGCCAGAAATTGACACGCTGAAGGAAGACTATTCTTGACTTGATACTCCCCGGCAACGGCGCTAGAAATCCTTCTTGCTACCTCATGAGCTTGGGTTGGTTTTTCCCTTGAAGAAGGAAAGGGTGATGCAGCACAGTAGCAGTAAATATTTCCCTTAGTTTGAGAACCAAGGTATCAATCCAGTAGGAGTATCAAGACAAGTCTCCAAAGTACCTGCGCAAAAACAACAAACTTGCACCCAACTCTATAAAGGGGTTATCAATCCTTCAAGATTAACTACAAGGTGAGATCTGAACGTGGAAAGTGCAACAAAGTAAAAGTGTAGAATTGAAAATATGATGTGAAGTACACCCGGGGGCCATAGTGTTCACTAGAGGCTTCTCTCATGATAGCAAGTATTACGGTGGGTGAACGAATTACTGTCGAGCAATTGATAGAATCGCGCAAAGTCATGACGATATCTAAGGCAATGATCATACATATAGGCATCACATCCGAAACAACTACACCGATACTGTCTGCATCTACTACTATTACTCCACACATCGACCGCTATCTAGCATGCATCTAATGTATTAAGTTCATGACAAATGGAGTAACGCCTTAAGCAAGATGACATGATGTAGAGGGATAAATTCATGCTATAGATATAACCCCCATCTTTTTACCCTTGATGGAAACAACACGATGCATGCCTCGCTACCGCTTCTGTCACTGGGTGAGGACACCGCACGGTATGAACCGAAAACCAAGCACTTCTCCCATTGCAAGAATTATAGATAAAGTTGGCCAAACAAAACCCACAACTCGAAGAGAATTACAAGGATACGAAATCATGCATATAAGAGATCAGAGAAGACTCAAGTAATATTCATAGATAATCTGACCATAAATCCACAATTCATCCGATCTCGACAAACACACCGCAAAAGAAGATTACATCGAATAGATCTCCATGAAGATCATGGAGAACTTTGTTTTGAAGATCCAAGAGAGGGAAGAAGCCATCTAGCTACTAGCTATGGACCCGAAGGTCTGTGCTGAACTACTCACGCATCATCGGAGAGGCAATGGTGTTGATGCAGAAGCCCTCCGTGTTCGAATCCCCCCTCTGGCAGGGCACCAGAACGTGCCCCAGATGGGATCTTGCAGAGACAGAAGCTTGCGGCGGCGGAAAAGTATTTTCATGGCTCTTCCTGGCGTTTTTTGGCTTTTTGGAGAATTTATAGGTGGAAGAAGTAGGGCAAAGGAGCCACGGGGGGCCCACAAGCCTGGTAGGCGCACCACCCCAGGCCGCGGCTAGGGGGCTTGTGGCCTCCTCCGGGGTCCTTTGCCTTGGTTCTCAAGTTCCTTGCGTATCTTCTGTTTCGGAAAAAAATCTTTCCGAAGATTTTATTCCGTTTGGACTTCGTTTAATATTCTCCTCTGAAAAAGGTCAAAAACACAGAAAAAACAAGAACTGGCACTTGGCACTGAGTTAATAGGTTAGTCCCAAAAAGGATATAAAATAGCATAATCATGCATACAAAACATCCAAAGTTGACAAGATAATAGCATGGAACCATAAAAAATTATAGATACATTGGAGACGTATCACTCTACTCTGTGTGAGTTCATGCGAACTACGCCACCCATATTCATGGAGATGACTAAACCATTGGATGCTGATGACTGGATCTATACTATTGAAGACCTCCTCGCGCTGGTCAAATGCACTGATGATCGTGAGAAAGTCCTCTATGCTTCTCACTGTCTCGGAGGCACATCCAGAGCTTGGTGGGATGGATTTCAGATCATGCGAGTAGTGCAAGTCATCACTTGGGCTATGTTTAAAGAGGGATTCTGCGTTGCTCACATTCCTCCCGGAATGATGACTATTAAGAAGCGGGAATTCCGAGCCTTAAGGCAAGGCAGTGGATCCGTCAAGGAGTATTTGCAAGAATTTTAACCTCCTGTCAAGATATGCACCCGAAGATGTCAACACTGAGGCTGCCAAACTGGAACGCTTTATGGATGGACTACAGCAGTCACTCCAGTATCAGTTGGTTGTTTTTGAATGCCAGACCTTCAGCGATCTGGTTAATAAGGCCCTTATGTTGGAGGATAAGCGTCGTCCAATGGACAACACCCATAAGCACAAGCTCATGGGTAGTGGAGGACCTAGTAACCCGAAGCCACGCCCATGGCAGTCAGCTCCAGCAAGAACCAACTATCAACAACAGTAGTACAAGTCTCCAACATTTCGCCAAAACTACCAGCCTCAGTAGCAAGTCAACACCAAGCCAACATTCAACCCACCGAACAACAGTGGAGTCAAGGCCAATCTTCCAGCACAAGTGACCTGTTTTGGATGTGGACAAACAGTGCACTATTCCTTGCAGTGTCCCAACAAGAAGCCTGACGCACCGCGCCCCAATGCGCCAAACCAAGTCCATGGAGCACCAGGCAGGAACCGAGCTCCCCGCAATCAGCAGTATCACAACAGGGGGCGGATCAATCATATCTCCGCAGAACAGGCACAGGAAGACCCAAACTGCATTCTGGGTACGTTCCTCGTCAACTCCACCCCAACAACAGTATTGTTTGATTGTGGTGCTTCGCATTCTTTTATTACACAAAGATTTGCGGAAAAGTGTGGTTTAAAGCCTACTCTGCTTAGCGGGCAAATGGCAATCCAAACCCCGGGAGCAGTGTTAAGGACCAATCTAGGATGTAGGAAGGTCGGGATTGTTATCAATGGGATAAGCTTCTCAGCAGATCTCATTGTCATTAAGTCGCAAGGCCTAGAAGTAATTATCGGCATGGATTGGTTGGCCAAACATCAGAGCATCTAGGACTATGCCAACAGGGCTATTACCATGACAAGCGACCAAGGGGTCAAAGTCAAGTATGTCTCTAAGCCAGCAACCACTCGAGTACCACAGGTTAACAGCCTGTCAGAAGTAGAGCTCGATCGAATGCCAATAGTCTGTGAGTACCCGGACATCTTTCCTAATGAGCTACCAGGGATGCCTCCCGACCGATACATCAAGTTCATCATTGAGCTCATGCCCAGGTCAAGGCCTATCTATAAGAAGCCTTACAGGATGGGATCTGAAGAGCTAGCGGAGCTGAAGAAGCAGCTGGATGAGCAACTCAGTAAAGGGTTCATTCGTCCGAGTGCCTCACCTTGGGGATCACTTGTTCTGTTCGTGTCCAAGAAGGATGGAACTATCATACTCTGCGTCGATTACCGTTCTCTCAATAAGTTCACGATCAAGTGCAAGTACCCACTCCCCAAGATTGAAGACTTGTTTGACCAATTGAATGGAGCTAAGATATTTTCCAAGATGGATCTCCGATCTGGATATTACCAACTGAAGATCTGACCTGAGAACATACGCAAGACTGCGCTCGTGACCTGGTACGGTCTATATGAATGCACGGTCATGTTTTTCGTGTTGACTAATGCCCCAACTTACTTCATGTACCTGATGAACAAGGTCTTCATGGAATACCTGGATAAGTTTGTCATCATATTTATTGATGAGATCTTGATCCTTTTCAAGTACGAAGAAGAACATGAGCAACACTTGAGGTTAGTGTTGGAAAATCTTCGAGAGCATGAACTTTATGCCAAATTCAGCAAGTGCCAATTCTGGCTTAACGAAGTTGGATTCTTGGGTCATACCATGACAACAAGTGGATTGGCAGTTGATCCCTCCAAGATTACTACGGTAACCAACTGGGAGTCGCCAATTGATGTGAAGGAAGTCAGGAGATTCCTCCGACTAGTGGGACATTGCCGCAAGTTTGTAGAAGGATTCTCCCGCATCGGTTGACCCATGACTCAGCACTTGAAGAAGGGCAAGAAATTCGAGTGGACACTAGAGTGTGAAGCAAGATTCCAAGAATTGAAGAAGAGATTGACTACCACCCCGATATTTGCCTGTCCAGATATCAGCAAGGAGTTTGTGATATATTGTGATGCCTCCAGAACCGAGCATGGTGGAGTTCTAATGCAAGACGGCAGAGTTGTGGCGTATTTGTCACGACAACTGCGCCCCCATGAGGAGAATTATGCCACCCATGATCTCAAGTTAGCACCCGTAGTGCATGCTTTAAAGACATGGCGACATTACCTTCTGGGGAACCGATGTGAAATATACACCAACCACAAAAGTCTGAAGTATATCTTCATCGAAAGGGAATTGAATATGAGGCAACGAAGATGGTTGGAGTTAATCAAAGATTACGACCTCAGCATTCAACATCACCCCGGTAAGGCCAATGTAGTGGCTGATGCCTTAAGCAGGAAGACCAGCACCTTGAACGTCATGCTCAAGGAAAGACTACCCGCCTTATATGAAGAAATGGAGAACTTTGGATTGGAGCTAGTGGAATCAGGATTCCTAGCTAACCTCGAAGTTAAACCAATGTTGGTTGATGGTATCAAGGAGACCCAGAAGGTGCACAAGAGCATAGAAGGCATCAAGAAGAAGATTCAAGAAGGCAAGGCCCCATAATTTTCAGTGGATGAACAAGGAGTGGTGTGGTTTGGGAAATGTTTATGCATACCCAACAAGGATGAACTCAAGGATTTGATCCTGTAGGAAGCACATGATACACCCTACTCTATTCACCCCGGTGGTACCAAGATGTATCACAATCTCCGAGAAAAATTCTGGTGGCATGGCCTGAAGAGGGAAATAGCGTCTGATGTTGCCAAGTGCGACGTGTGCGAGCGAGTCAAGGCTGAGCATCAGCGACCTGCTAGACTGCTACAACCACATCAATTGCTAGAATGGAAGTGGGACAAACTCGGCATGGACTTCATCATTGGACTGCCCCAGGTTAAGCAAAGGGCATAATTCCATATGGGTCATTGTCGACCATATGACGAAGGTGGCCTATTTCATTCCAGTCAACACCACTTGTGATGGAAACCAATTGGCTAGTTTGTATATCCATCATATTGTGAGCCTTCACGGAGTTCCCAAGGAGAATGTATCTGATCGAGGCACGCAGTTCACCTCAAGATTTTGGAAGAAGTTCCAAGAAGCCGTCGGAACCAAGCTCTCTTTCAGCACTGCTTTCCACCCACAAATGGGCGGACAAACGGAGAGAGCAAACCAGATACTCGAAGATATGCTACGCGCTTGTGTCTTGGCAGATGGTGCCAAATGGGAAGATTGTCTGCCGTTCGTTGAGTTCTCATACAACAACATCTACCAGTCCATTCTCCAGATGGCCCCATTTCAAGTGTTGTACGGACGAAAGTGCCACACCCCGCCCAACTGGTCCAAAACCCGTGAAGGGTTGTTTTTCGGGCTTGGAGTTTTGCACAAGGCAGAAGAGAACGTGTAGCTTGTCCAAGAAAACCTAAAGGCAGCCAAGTTGTGACAAAAGAGCTATGCGGATTCTCACCAAAGAGATGTGGAGTTCATTCCCGGAGACCAGGTGTATCTCCGTGTCACCCCTCTCAAGGGAACCAAGCATTTCCATGTAAAAGGGAAACTTGCTCCAAGGTTCATTGGACCTTTTAAGATGAGGACAAGGCATGGAGAAGTTGCTTACCAGTTGGAGCTACCTCCGGAACTTTCGGGTGTGCACAACGTCTTCCATGTGTCACAACTTCGGAAGTGTCTTCAAGCGCCAAACCGTCCCGATCTTTACAAGTACATTGACCATCAGGTCATCGACCTTCAGCTAGACCTTACCTACCGCGAGAAGTCGATCCGCATCCTGGATGAAGCACAGCGTTGCACCAGAAGCCGCACCATCAAGTATTTCAAGGCTTAGTGGAGCAACCACACCGAAGCAGAAGCAACATGGGAGCGTGAAGACTATCTCCGATCTGAGTTTCTGAACCTTTTTAGCACCTATCTTAGGAATCTCGGGGACGAGATTCTTGTAAGGGGGACATGTCTGTCACACCCTGTTTTCAATACCACTTTTTCTGTAATTTAAAAATCTGAGCTTATCAAAACTTTTTCAAACTAATGTTGTGAGTGCCATGATTTTCATTGTATGCTTGTGTGATTGATCATGTGATGATAAAAAACATATTTCTCAAGATCAGATTATTTTCAAAAACCTTTTCTCATTTCTGGATAAAATAAAACCCTACTTTGATTTGCATTACATGCCCTTGATGCCAAGGAGTGTTCTCACCCAAAGTTGGTGATTTGATTCTAGCACCATTTTAGTGCACCAAAACCACAAAATAATTATTTTATGAATTATTTTTCTAATTTAATTGCATGTCCATTTCTGAGGCCCGAAATGGTATTCCTATATGAAAAAAATACTTTTCTGCCTTAGAAAAATATTATTAAATTGAGAGATGATCAAAATGACATTTATTTTCCATACACAATATTTTTAACCCCTATTTATATTAATATTATTTGAGTAAAACCGTGAAAACCATTTCTGTCTGTTTTAACCTTTTGAAATATTTCCAAATGAAATATTCTCAATAAAATCCTAGAAACTTCAAGTGGTATCCCTAATCAATATTTGGTGTCCACATAAAGTTTGAACTTGATTCAAGGTGATTCACGAACCCAAATAAATGCAAAACCCTTCTATCCAGATTGAAGTTAGAGCAACTCTACATAGCAAAGTTTGTCCCATGAAGTTGAAACTTTGCAGGAGTGCCTAATACCTCAAATGAGGGTTCCACACCAAAAATGGGATTTGTGGGACTTAGTTTGCCCACACTCTCTTTGGAAGGAACAGATCTGGTCAAATGGTGAAGTTTTCAAGTTTACAAAGCTAAACTTGCCCAATGGAGCTCAAACTTGGTGAAACCCCATGTTTTAGCACCAAACCCAATCTTGTTAAGTTGCAAAACCAGTGGTGGGGTGCAACCACCCCAAACCACTATCGAGCACCTTCTGACAGATGGGTAAAAGCCCCTCTAACCATAGCTAAAGCCAATCACTTTGCCCCGAACTCTCAGATTAGGTGGCCAGTATCAATGCCCAGCCCCAGTCAATTGGCCCCTCTTCGGTTCAAATTAAGAAATGCCAAAATCTTCATTCTAAGCTTCAGCTCAAGGCTGACAGCACCTGTTTCTCTTGTCTTCGTTGACTGGCTGAAGCTCCCATGGGATTTCAACGGCTAGCCTCATTCCAGCTAGTGCCGAGGACATGCTAGACACGCCCAAAGCACCCTAGAGCGCGCGAGCATGCGGTGGCATGCCAAAACTACCCTCTAGGCGCGCTAAAGATAACTACAAGGTGGGGGCGACGCCCTCGGCCAGTTCCAGCCTCCCCCGAGGTGTCCAACTTCTTCCCCGACAGCCCCTCTGCATCACGCGACCATCAGGGCCCCTCCTCTCCCGCGCTAGATCTTGTGCGACGTGTGCCCTCGCGCACCAGTACCTGCAGAGATGCGCGGCCACTGATGCTCGTCTCCCCTCTCTCTCCCTTCCCTGCAGTAGGTTCTGGCAATCCGAAACCATGTCCTGAGACCATGGTTTCAACCCCATCTTCTCTCTGCACCCCCATACGCGCCACGGTCAGTCACCGGCGCTCCCGAATCGGCTCACCGTCGCGGGCCTATAAATAGCCCTCCCCCTCGCTCCAGCACCCCTCTGACAGCGTCGCAGCCACCTCTAGGACCTCTCTAGCCACCTCAGCAAGTTAGCAGAGCCCCGGTGCTCGAGATCAACCGAGGACCCTCCGCCTCGGAGCTCCGGTCGATCTCCGGCTACATGTCAGCTCCTGCGTCCCTCTGCCCACCAAACCACTCCCCGTGACCCCAGGGATCTTTCCCCCATCTATCCCAAGCTAATCTGTGCCTCTAGCTACCTCATCCACCTTCCCCCGAAACTCCTCCACCGCGGCTTCCTCGTCGCCGGTGAACCAGAGCCCCTCCGTCGTTGTTTCGACCACCATCAGGTAGGCGACGACGAGCCGGACCCATTTTCGTCTTCATTGGGGCCCGAGGACGTCGGTAGCCACGCCGACGTGCTCCTCCTCCTCTCTGGCCAGAGGTAGGAGACGACCCCGACAGGTGTGCACGACCTGTTGGAGGCCCAACTCTCTCTCCCTCGTTGCCCGCAGTCGCTGACCGCAGGGGCCCGCGCGTCAGGTTCAAACGTGACGGCGCGCGCACTTCGGTAGGCTAGCTGGCTGGCCTTTGGGCCGGCCCAGTCCCAGGCCAAGCCAGGACACATGTTGTAGCCCTTTTTCTTTATTTTAAAAACTTGATTTTCAAAGATTTTTATAAGAAGATTAAACCAGTGTAAAAATAAAAAAAATACACTGTTATTCCTCTCAAAATATGTAGTATTTAATAGAACCATGGGTTGAATTTTTGCAGCAACTATTCTATTTTATAATAATAAAAAGGATTAATTTGGAATAGTTTTGCTTCTGTTTAGTTGATTTTTAAAATATTTCTTCATTGGAATCAGAGGCAAATAGTTTTAAAATAAAAACCTCGATTTATCAGAAATAACCAACATTTTTAAAATGACTTTGTGATCTGTTTTGGAGTGAGCTACTTCTTATTTTTATATTTTCGACGATGATAGAAAACCAGTGTGACGAGGGAATCGGAGCTGAAGACCTCGAAGACCCCGGATACCTAGCTGACCAGGGCAAGCGGCCCTTTGACCATGACTGAGCATATGTTAGTATAGCAAGTATTTCCGTTGCATATGATCATATGTGCCGGTAAATCATTGAAGTGATGATACCGATGGCTCCTCAGGAGCACATGCATTGAGATTGATCCTACCACCTATGAGGATCATGCTAGTATCATGTTGACAAGTAAAGTTAGAGTAATGTTAGCATGAGCATGTTGATGACATAAATCAAGATTTATGAAAACCCCATCGGGTGCCACTAATGCCCGAGGGTGACGATGAGTTTGGTGGCCACTTTTGGTGAAGTGGTGCACCGGGTATTTGTGCGAGTATGGTTTCGGAAATGGGATTAGATATATGACGTGTCGACCGTCCTAGCCTTACATGTACCACCACGTTACCCCTTATGGGACGGGGCTGTGTTGATTACTCTGGTCGGTGCTAGGAAAGAGCCACATTACTAGTGGCGGGAGTGATGTGTGGTCACTCTCGTGATGGGGTCGTGCCAGGTAGGGCGACTATGCCATTTTTATATGTTCCAGGCACACCGTTGGTCCCCGCAAGGTTGATATTGTCCAGAGTTGGTGCTCGTAAGACATACAACATGTGGACTGGGTACTAATTGAGTGGACCTCTTTGTCTAGTATCGTCAGGGGAAAGGCATTGATCGGGTACGTACCTCGGGTATGTTATATACCGCGAGTCGTGGATGACATAAAAGTTTCTTGGATCTCGTGGGTCCATCGTACTACCTCTACAGAGTGTAAAATTATTCGAATAGACGTGTCCACGGTCAAGGACAGTTGGGTGGTGCTGCTTAAACTACGTCCAGTTGTTTCCGCATAAACCAAGTGTGTGTGGGTTCTGATAAAAAGGAGTTATTATGATCGTAATGATATGACCGAGTTTGGTGACTTGGCATATAGGGTGAACCCGGATGGTTCAGCCGTGACAGATATATTGATATTTGTAACCTGTTCTTCAAAAGTAGTTCTTAACTTATGATGCATACCCGTGATCATGTTTACTTACCACCAAGTAGTTATCCACCAAAGAAGCATGTTATTGTTATCCTTCACTTGCATTGTTCATATCACGGGCTTTTTGCGGGTACATTCAAAAGTATCCATTGGCTTGCCACTGGTTAGATTATTGACCAGACATGGAAGGACCAGAGTTTGGAGATGAGTACGTCTTCGGACACGCCCCTGCGAACTAGGACGCTTCCCAGTCAGAATGCCTGTTGGCGTTGGCTGATGGCATGGGCACCCGCTTAGCCCTATGATTTCCGCTACTAGTTGTATGAGTGTGATTTGGCCTTATAGGCCCTACCTTCTTAACTTGACCATTCATTCACGTGATGTAATAATTTGGTACTTGGATGTAAGACTCTTATTATCCAGTATCTGTGTGTTCGGTGAGCATTGATTTTTGGGATCATTGAGCACGTTCATTCGGCGATATCGACTCATAAGTCGGAGTCCCCACAGTATGTCCCAGGATGGACTTTACCCTATCTCTTGTGATTTGGCACGTACGGTTTCCGTTGGACTTAGCCATGTAGGTAGACCAACTTTGCCAGTTGCATTTTGGAACCTTATCATTTCAATGAAAGGTGTGGGGGAGGGACGAATCCATGCGACATGGGGCTGGATCTTAGTGGATCGTGCCAGCAAGGCCACTCTGCCACTTATAATGCCCCGTCGCGTATTTAAGTCGTCTGCAAAGGATTCAGCCCACCGCCCTTTGGGAAGGGAGCTTCGAGGCGGCCGATCACGGCACGTCGGTCGGACCGGCTTAGCCAATGGCACGTGCCCTTGGGGGTGCAAGCGCCCCTAACGTGCGTCGCGGCGAGCGGTGGGTGCAGGCGTTGCATGCTAGCTTGGATTCTGACTTAGAGGCATTCAGTCATAATCAGGCACACGGTAGCTTCGCACCACTGGCTTTTCAACCAAGCGTGATGACCAATTGTGTGAATCAACGGTTCCTGTGGTACTAGGTTGAATTACAATTGCGACACTGTCATCAGTAGGGTAAAACTAACCTGTATCACGACGGTCTAAACCCAGCTAACGTTCCCTATAGGTGTTTGAACAATCCAACACTTGGTGAATTCTGCTTCACAATGATAGGAAGAGCCGACATCGCAGGATCAAAAAGTAACATCGCTATGACTGCTTGGCTGCCACAAGCCAGTTATCACTGTGGTAACTTTTCTGACACCTCTAGCTTCAAACTCCGAAGATCTAAAGGATCAATAGGCCACGCTTTCATGGTTCGTATTCGTAGTGGAAATCATAACCAAACGAGCTTTTACCCTTTTGTTCCACACGAGATTTCTGCTCTCGTTGAGCTCATCTTAGGATACATGTGTTATCTTTTAATAGATGTGCCGCCCTAGCCAAACTCCCCACCTGACAATGTCTTCCGCCCGGATCTGCCCGATAAAATCGGGCGTTGGAGCCAAAAGGAGGGGACATGCCCCGCTTCCGACCCACGGAATAAGTAAAATAACGTTAAAAGTAGTGGTATTTCACTTGCCCCCGTAAGGGCTCCCACTTATCCTACACATCTCAAGTCATTTCACAAAGTCGGCTAGAGTTAAGCTCAACAGGGTCTTCTTTCCCCACTGATTCCGCCAAGCCCGTTCCCTTGGGTGTGGTTTCGCTGGATAGTACACAGGGACAGTGGGAATCTCGTTAATCCATTCATGCGCGTCACTAATTAGATGACGAGGCATTTTGCACTACAAAAATAAGGTCAATTATGACTCCCTATATTGGACATTGATTCGTCATTGTTGTCGTTTATTGAGCTTTTTTTGACCAAATTTACAAGGTCAAGAGTTGGCAGTCAAGAATGAGCAAACATGACCTTTCTAAAATTTTGGTCGTAGGTCTCTATGAACCAAAATTTTGATTTGGTCATTACCCATTTGTGTGAGCCACGTAGCATCTGACATGGCCAAGCTAACGTGGCATTACTAGTGACCAAATGGAATCATCATAAATTTCAGATCCCTGTCCACCAATCTAGCCTACATGGGTCTGGCGCAATACCTATTTTACTATTGAAAATGTCTGATTTGTTTGGGTTGAAACATTTTTTTGCTAGAAGCAGACATATGTCAGGATAGGCCCATTAAAAATAAGTACAACAGAATAAAAGATTGCAAATAAAATATATATTTCATTTCAGTAGCATATCACATCAAATACAATTCATCATCCACCGACTCCACGCATTAAGGTAAAGCGCCTAACAAGGGCACATCAAAAAAAAATTGTATGTGCACAGAAAAATGACCCAAAAAATGCAAATCACACATAAAGAGAGTAACACAAAGATTGGATGAGAACCACAAGTTTCTTCTCATCCTCTTCCTCTGCACAATATGCTCTTGCCATTGCCGCCTACATGAAGAAAATGATGGTAAGGCTTTCCGACCAAGGAAACTAGTAAAATTGCACGCACGATAACCAATAATAAAACAGTAGAAAATGGTTTTCTCATTCATCTAGTTATGACTTATGAGGTCATAAAACGTATTATCCACAACCTCTGGGAAATAAAGAGTGAAACGTAAATTTACCTCACATCCAAACCACTTGCGACAACATGAGCACACGTGCTGAAGCACCGTAAGGCTTGTAAGGTAATCTTATGACGGGCATGCATGGAAAGTTACGTTCTGGATGTGTGAGGAACTGGACCAGGGTCATCGCCCTCAAAAATCACATGCTATTGATGTAATTTTACGGCAATAAATGGTGTGGTCAGGCATTACTGGCTTTTTTATAAGGATGCATTCCATATTCTAGAGACTAGGTATGTTTTGCAAGATATATTACCTTTCTTAGTGGAGTATGTACACTAGGTCTGACAAAAATGAAAGGTCGCTTTTGTTTTGGGAGGGTTTGCATGCAGCAAGTAATCATGCCGCTTGCCAAATGCCTTTGGCTATATACAGTTGTTCAACTGTGGCATATATGATTCATTCACAACGACAGCTGTCACCAGGACACAATATGAAAAACATTCACCCTACGAACGTATATGTTGATCAGCTCATGGTCTCGGCTTTGCCTTAGTTCGCTCCAATATCAAAAGTTGTCTCTGTTTGCCGCGGGCACGAGGTCACGGAAGCCATCGACACTACTCTTTTTTGTGTTCTCTCTGTTTTCTCTATAAGTTGGAGCATTAGTGTTGCTACATCTTTTGATACAGAGACAGAGTTAATGTTTCTTCTGTTACTAAATTAGTGAAAAAGTAGCAAAATAGAATTGCTAATTATATTATATATACTAATTACTAATGACTAGTAAGCTAGTCATCATGTTTAACTAATTCTCCTTTTTCAGAAGAAAAAAATATTTCTCGCATGTAACAAGTAGAGAGCCTACACAGGAATTGTAGTTCTCTAAGAAAATGTAGGCTCCATCAAGAAAGGGGAACAACTGATTAAGCACCCTCCATTTAAATTTCAATATTGTCTTCTTTCCATGAGGAATTGATTGATTAAGCAGGGGCAATCCAATTCATTCAAAACAATGGAACTGGAAGGAATGAAGGTACAGTTTACCTGAAACATCAACAACAGCTCGATCATCTGCCGCTCTAACTTTCCCTGTGTGGGCATGAAACCATAGTCCATCCTTTGCTGCTCCCTGAGAGTCATCAAAATGACAGGTGGAAGAATGTTGACTCCTTTGAAAATGGATTATGTTAATGATGCGTATAAACTTCATCACTCTATGAATAAAAAAAATATAAGTTAGTTACTCTAAAAAAATAGAAAAAGGAACGCCAAAAAAAGACTAGAAGACACATAGGTTTTACCCACCGCAGTTTCTGAATCCAACTAAAGTCATAGACAAATGAGAACAAAAATTAATCGAATTATGTTAATGATCATAATGAAAGAATTTTACAATAACAAAAGGAACCTCAAACCTCTGCTTTCTCCTCCTAACTAAAAAAATCTCTTAAAATTATGAGCTTAAAGCTAGACATGATAATTAACATCCATGGCAAAATATTGTACAGATACATTTTTTTAAAGAATAAAATAAATTATATCGTCCAAGCCAAGAGTCTACATTGCAACAAGCTAGCAGTAACAAAAAATCGACAATATAAAGAAGTAACAAGATAAAAAAAATCAGTGTTATGGGAAAAAAACTAAATGTTGTTAGATTCATAAAATTGAAGAGCTTCTTTATTAAGAAAACAAATTTGTCAGGCAACATGTACATGGTATATGACCGAGCCGAACATTCTTTCATCAACCATGACATCTACATGACAAGTACAAGAAAAATAAGAATCACACGGTGAAAGTGCGTTATATCGACTAGAGGGGGGTGAATAGGAGATTTTTAGAATTTCATCACTGAGGAAATTCCTTTTGAGGAAATTCCTCACTGATGACTAACTTACAGCGGAAACAGTTAAGGATCAGTTGTGCAATTGTTCACAACAACAGTATTACACAGTGAAGATTATGAAAACAGATTGCACAGCAAGCAGGCACGCAGAATACAGATGAGGATTTACTCAAGTGAAGAATTTTGGGGTTGAGGAAATTCAGAGAGAGTCTTCAGCAAATTCTTCAAACAGTCACAGTGAAAGTCATCAACACATAATACAGAGAATGTAAAGAGTTGAGGAATTAAAACCCGATTCTTGGTGAAGACTGTTGTTGATGACCCAGTTCCAACTGCTGTGACAGTTGTACATCTGGTTTGGAGCAGCTTGGTATTTAAACGAAAGGACACCCAGTCCCGGGACACACAGTCCCTACCGTATTCTCCTTGAGCTAAGGACACACAGTCCTCGCCCAACACTCGTGGTAAGTCTTCAGGGCAGACTTCCAAACCCTCACAAACTCGGTCACCCGGTGATCCACAATTGACTGCTGGATTGCTCTAGACCATGACACCTAACCGTCTGGAGGATAAACAGTACTCAAAGGTAAAAGGCTTCAGTCCCACACAGGAACAACTTCTTCAGTGATGCTCAATCACTAGGTTTGGTTTGTGGTTTCGGTGGGTGGTGTATTTCCTCACTGATGATTTACTCTCGAAAGCTCTGAGGAATTGGGTTGCTCTTATGACAAGTGTCAGTTTCTAACGGAGCAGCCAACCAGCTAGTGGTTGTGGGGGGCGGCTATTTATAGCCTGGGAGCATCCCGACATGATTTGACATTAATGCCCTTAACTAATATGACCGTTGGAGTGGATAAGATCAGTGACTTGGCGTGGCTTATCGAAACGGTCGGGACTCTCAACTGTGAGAGTCCTGATGTTACTCATATTCCTCACTTGAGGCTTTTGATAGGATTTGGCTTGGGTTGAGCATCATGAGGAAATCCATTCCATAGTGTTACTTTGACCCCCTTTAACAGTACAGTGTTCCTATTCATCAAATGCGAAGAAAATAAAACAGAAAGCGAAAATCTTCACGCTTCAATTTCTTCAGAACGATTTTCTTCAGGAACCACCGATCTTCTCAATATCAATATCTTTATGAGGAATATCAATTTCATCGCAAATTCTTCGCGATTCATTTCTTCAGCTTCAGACCAATTTCTTCAACTGAAGACATATATTTTTAGGGGTTGATATTCTTCAAATATCTCACACTCCTCAATGACCTATAGATCCTGTGTACACTTATAAACACATTAGATACTTAACCTATAAGTCTTCAAACCACCAAAATCACTGAGGGGCACTAGATGCACTTACAATCTCCCCCTTTTTGGTGGTTGATGACAATTAGGTTAAGTCTTCAACAGGGATCAAAAATATGAACTGTAAATGCTCATTTGAGGAATTTGAAAACAAGATTCACAGAGACTCCCCCTGAAGATGTGCATACCTTGAGGATTTTGCTTTTATAGCATATGCACATTGATGATTTATATCATCGAGATCTCCCCCTGAATCTTGTAAATCATGCATACATATAACATATTATATGAAGAAAATGAAGATGCATGATGGCAAATGGTATCTGACGAATTTCAGCATGCGTGCATTAAAACTTGAGGAATAAGCATGCGAAGAAAAACGTTCAAAAGCATCAGAGTACCATCGGGCTTAAGTTACAACTCATTACGTAAAAACTTCAGAATAGCCAAGAGTTTGTAACTTAAATATAGTTCATAAGCCCCAAAAATAAATCCCGTTTGAAGACTAACTCTCAAGTTTCTCCCCCTTTGTCATCAAGGGACAAAAAGGGACAAAATGAGGACTAACGCCCGTGAAGACTTCATTGCTTGGCAGTTGATGAAGATCCTTGGCGCTTCTTTGGTGTAGTCTTCTTCCTTGGGCCTGTCGCGGTGTCAAGTTGTTCCTCATCAGATTCGGCGGTGCGGAAGGACGAGACGGAGCTGTCTTCAAGATCTGGCACTGGAATGGGCCTGAACTTCTTCTTGGGAGGCCACGACCAGTCAAAGTCCTGCTCAAAGTTCAATTCTTCAAGTTCAGTCTGGGTCTTCAGATGTGCAAGGGTAGCCCAGGTGCGATCATAAAGCTCATGCAGATAGTGATGTTTAAGCGTCACACTGTTCTGTGTCTCAGTGAGGGTTTTCACAATGGCACCAAACTGGCGTTTGACCCATTTGTGGTTTCGATCCACCTTCTGATGAAGACTGAGAAGAAGTTCTCTGGTGGTTAGCATGCGAGGAGGAACTGGGCTTGGCGGACGAGTCTCAGTGTCATCCCATGAGGAATATGCATCTGGTTCTTTGAACTGGCCATCAAGGGGCCTGCTTCCTTCATCAATCACAGACTTTCCTTTTCCCTCAATGGGTTCGAAAGTCTTCTTGTTGACCCGGATAGGAGGCATATAACCAACATGGTTCTGGAAATCTGCGTGAAAGTTGATGCCTGTCCTTGTCCTGAGGAATCTCATGATCCATGGTGCATAGATTTTTTGATCATAGGGGCACATTGCATTGTCAGCCAAAGTCCTCAAGAAGAAATCATGGATATTCATGGGGATACCGTGAATGATGCTGAAGAGGATGTTCTTCATGAGGCCGATGATATCTTCGTCATCATCATGGCCTTTGATTGGCGCTAGCACACTGCAGAGAATGCGGTAGACAGACCGTGGTGTGTACTTTAGCTCATGGACGAGGAATGTGGTTCTTGAGGGTTTTCCTGCAGCCAAAGGCTTCATGAGGACTTCCATCATTCCATTTGGCAGCTCACGCTCACCATAAAGCTTCACTGCCCTTTGAACTCTTGAGGATTCTGATGAGCCTTGAAGAGTTTCTTCCAGAAACGCTGCAAATGAGTTAATGTGATGAGAACCGAGAGATTCATCAGCTGACATGTGTGTACCTGTGAACAGAGTATAGTTGCGAGGAATTTGGAGAGGTCATATGCGTTCTCAAATTTGAAGAAAAAGGAAAAGTTTGACAGTTTGAGGAATATAACCAGTGGTTGAGGAATTTGCTTAAGCATTCTGTTCTTGGGTTCCAGAGTTGTACAGATCCGAAAATTCGCACAATTGAGGAATCTCGTGAAAATCTTAGATGCTTAGCTAGTTCATCAATGATTGTGGTGATGGATAGTGTGTGAGGAATCATGTGCGCATCATATCTTGAAGAAAAAAAATTTCACAAGGGAGAGGTAAAATTTTAGATCTAATCTGTTGTAAAAATGGGATATAATTACCCTGGAAGGTGCGAACGAAGAACAGAAAAAAAGGTGGTGTTGGAGAGGTTTTTTGGTCAAGTGTCCAATGCACCCAAACTTGGGAGCAGAGGACGTCTATGGCGGCGGCGGACGTAGATGTTCCGTCTCCGGCATGATCCTGGCGGCGATAAGGTTGAGGCAGTGAAGCTCTTCCTTGCCGGCGACAAGACTACCAGCGGTGGCGCTAGGGTTCGGTGTGCTGTGGCAGGAGAGCGATGAGGCGAAGAAGATGATACCGAGGGGGTTAAGGACATATTTATAGGCCGAAAGTTACTGTTTGGCGCGAAAGTTTCGGACCGAATAGCCCTTGCCTCTACGTCTCTGCAGGAAACATGTAGCTCCCGGACGATGCGGTGGAGATAGTGGAGATCGTGGCTATCCAATCGTGGGAAGTGGGGGTTCAGTTACTGTTCCTTTGAAGAAAATAATTTTTCGAAGATTTGAGGATTTTCATTACAAAATCATCAGCTGACAAGGATGCAGTGAGGATTTTGAACAAAGTTTCAAGTAGAACGCATATGAAGAATTGAATAGACTGGATAAGTATAGCATAGAGGGAAAATAGGGTCCGATCACATTCACTTAGCAGAAACATCAACTTGAAGAAATAGCAATAAGTGAATGTTGTTGAGGACTAGAAATCACAGTCTACCTAGGCAAATGAAAGTCATCAAGTGTTTTTGAAGATTTTGCAATAGATCATCACAATTAAGAACAGCCGTTCTGATGAAAAATGTATTGTGAGGAATTTGATCATTTGAAGAAAATCAACTTGAGGAATTTCACATTGGGCGGTGGCGTTGCCCACCATATAAGAATGTTGATTACAGACGCCGCGTACCATTGTCGTAGGGCCCTGAGAATCAATTTCTTCGTTAATTTCTTCACATTCATAGTGATTTTCTTCATTGGTTGAAGAAAATCGTTTCATCATTTGTTGCACATCTAAGTCATCAACTTTGCATAAGTGTTAGAATGTGTGCATGTTTTTACAAAACATTTGAAGACTCTAAGATATTTAGCTCACACCGCAACTTGCAAAACCTTTTCTCATCCAAGGGCTTAGTGAAGATATCAGCCAGTTGATCATCAGTCTTCACATGGTCGATGAGGATATTGCCCTTGAGTTCATGGTCCCGAAGAAAATGATGACGAATCTGGATGTGCTTGGTCTTCGAGTGCTGTACTGGGTTGTAGGCAATCTTGATAGCACTCTCATTGTCACAGTAGAGAGGCACATTCTTCATGTTGATGCCGTAGTCCTTGAGGGTTTGCTTCATCCGTAGTAATTGAGCACAGCAAGAACCAGCAGCAATGTACTCAGCTTCGGCAGTGGAGAGTGATACGCAGTTCTGCTTCTTTGAGGACCAGCAAATAAGTGATCTTCCGAGGAAATGGCATGTGCCAGATGTTGACTTGCGATCCACACGATCACCAGCATAGTCTGAATCAGAATACCCTACCAGATGAAGATTGGAGCCCTTGGGATACCATAATCCTAGTGTTGGTGTGTGAGCTAAGTATCGAAGAATATGTTTCACAGCCTTATGGTGTGATTCCTTCGGTTTTGCTTGAAAACGTGCACACATGCAAACACTAAGCATTATGTCTGGCCTAGATGCACATAGATACAATAAAGAGCCAATCATAGAACGGTATACCTGCTGATCGAAATCTTTACCATTTTCATCAGTGCCGAGGTGACCGTTGGTAGGCATTGGAGTCTTGGCACCTTTGCATTCATGCATGTCGAATTTCCTCAGAACATCCTTGAGGTATTTCTCCTGTGATATGAAGATTCCATTGTTTTGTTGACGAATTTGAAGACCTAAGAAGAATTTCAGCTCCCCCATCATAGACATCTGATATTCTTCACTCATCATATAGGCAAATTCATCACTGTATCTTTTGTCAGTACAGCCAAATATGATATCATCAACATAAATTTGACATACAAACAGTTCATTATCATAAGATTTTGTGAAAAGAGTTGGATCGAGTGAACCAGGTTTGAAGCCTTTCTTCATGAGGAATTCCTTCAATGTATCATACCATGCCCGAGGGGCTTGCTTGAGGCCATACAGAGCCTTTTTGAGTCTGAAGACTTTGTCTGGATTCTTTGGATCCTCAAAACCTGGGGGCTGAGCAACATATACTTCTTCCTCAAGCTTACCATTGAGGAATGCACTTTTCACATCCATTTCATATAAGATGATGTTATGATGCTTAGCATAAGCAAGTAGAATTCAAATAGCTTCAAGTCTAGCAACAGGTGCAAAAGTTTCATCGAAATCTATTCCTTCAACCTGGGTGTAGCCTTGGGCTACAATTCGTGCCTTGTTCCTCACCACTTGATCGTCCTCATCTTGCTTGTTTCGGAAAATCCACTTGGTGCCGATGATGTTATGCTTGCGAGGATCGGGTCGTTTGACGAGCTCCCATACGTCATTCAGCTTGAATTGAAGAAGTTCTTCTTGCATGGCTTGGATCCACTCCGGTTCCAGAAAAGCCTCAGCTACTTTTGAGGGTTTTGTGATAGATACAAAAGAGAAATGCCCACAAAAGTTAACTAAGTGTGAAGCTTTTGAGCGAGTGAGAGGACCTGGCGCGTTGATGTCGTTGAGGATTTTGTCAAGTTCTACTTCATTTGCAATCCTCAGATGAGCTGGTGGAGGATTTTGTCTGGGCTGAGTAAGTGGTGTTGTAGCAATTTCCTCAGGAGCATCTTCTTGGTTTCTGTCAGCGATAGGGATTATTTCTTCTTCAATTTCCTCAGTGGGAACAATGTCTTCAGTAGGCTTAAGCTTTATCGCTTCCTCAGGGGACAGTTTATCTGGATCAGAAGGCAATTGCTCTCTTTGCGAGCCATTAGTTTCATCGAAGCGCACATCTACAGTCTCAACAACTTTGTTGTGATAGTTGTTGAAGACTTTGTAGGTGTGTGAGTCCTTTCCATAACCGAGCATAAAACCTTCATGTGCCTTAGGTGCAAATTTTGAGCTATGGTGAGGATCTCTAATCCAGCATTTTGCACCGAAGACTTTGAAATAACTTACATTGGGTTTCTTCTCAGTGAGGAGTTCATATGAGGTTTTCTTGAGGAATTTGTGAAGATATACTATGTTGATGATATGGCATGCAGTGTTGATTGCTTCAGGCCAGAAGCGACGAGGAGTCTGATATTCTTCAAGCATAGTTCTTGCCATTTCAACCAGAGTCCTGTTCTTTCTTTCGACAACACCATTCTGCTGAGGAGTATAAGGAGCAGACAATTCGTGAGTAATACCAAGTTCATCAAGATAATCACCAAGACCAGCGTTTTTGAACTCGGCTCCATTATCACTCCTAATATGTTTGATCTTGATGCCGAAGTTCGTCGAGGCCCTTGAAGAGAATCGTTTGAAGATTTCCTGCACTTCAGTTTTATACACTATGATATGCACCCAAGTGTATCTGGAATAATCATCAACTATGACAAAGCCATATAGAGATGCTGCATTGGTTAGTGTTGCATAGTGTGTAGGTCCAAATAAATCCATATGAAGCAATTCAAATGGACGTGTAGTGGTCATGATGGTTTTGGAGTGATGCTTGGATCTGGTCATTTTCCCAGATTCACAAGCACCGCAGAGATGATCCTTGTGGAATTTGACTGATTCGATGCCAATGACATGCTTCTTCTTTGCAAGTGTGTGCAAATTCCTCATGCCTGCATGACCTAGTCTTCTGTGCCACAGCCATACTTCCGAGGTTTTTGCTAGTAAGCAAGTGGCTGGTTGAGGACCTGTAGAGAAGTCAACAATGTACAAATCCCCTCTTCTTACACCTTCGAAGACTTTGGATCTGTCAGATTCCATGATGACTACACATCTATATCTACCAAAGATAACAATCATATCCAGATCAAAAAGCATCGAGACTGACATGAGGTTAAAACCAAGGGATTCGACAAGCATCACTTTGTCCATATGCCTATCCTTGGAAATAGCTACTTTGCCAAGTCCCAATACCTTGCTTTTACCTTTATCAGCATATGTGATTTGCTTCAGAGGTGATGGAGTTAGTGGCATATTCATCAGTAGGCTTTTATCACCAGTCATGTGATGTGTGCAGCCACTATCGAGAACCCACTCAGTGTTTTTGGGTTTGTCATCCTGCAGATGAATTAGTACAGCTTACCATCTCATATGCATCAAGTTTGAAGAATATGATACTAATTTCGTCAGTTTAGTGATTTCATCACAACAGAAATGTAAGGACGTGTGAAATATTTCTATTTCATCAATCATTAGCTTGCGTCCTATCAAGCATTTCCTCAGGTCTCCAGCAAATTCTTCAGATGATGATTTTTATCTGGAGACCTGACCTGCAGAAGTGATTAGTTTGATTTCTTCACCACCCACATCTGAAGGGGTGACAAAGCGTTCAACATCCTGCGAGCACCATATGAGAAAGGTTGCATTGAAGCTAATGCACTTCTCTTAACAGTAGGGGGGTTAAAGTACTCATATGAGTATGCAGAGAACTGGTTTGAGGATTTATGAACATAATGATTTGAAGAATAGCGCTCATAATCATATTCCTTGTAGTTTCCCTGCATGTTCGACGTATAAGCACGGGTATGAGCATAGTTTTGACCAGTTGAGGATTTTGATCCTCTTGAAGACTTTGGTCCTCCTGAGGAATTTGATCTGGGGTTCAGATTCTTCAGAGGTGATGTCATGAGGACATTCACTTGAAGATTTTCAAGACAACTTTTGGGAACCCAGATTTTCCTTAGAGGAGGGCCATTCCTGCAGTTAGTTCCAACATATCGAGCAAATATTTTACCAGATTGATCTTTGAACAGTTTATAGTTGGAATCACATGAGAAGCCAGTTAGATTAGATGGATCAAAAGGAGGCCCAGTAGAAGCAACCCATGAGGTTTTGGGATACTGCTCAGGTTTCCAATAAGATCCATCAGCATTCAATTTCCTCTCAAAGGCAATTCCTTCTTTCCTCGGGTTCCTGTTCAGGATCTGCTTTTTGAGCACATCACAAAGGATTTGATGTCCTTTGAGGCTTTTGTACATGCCTGTCACGTACAATTCCTACAACCCTGCATTTTCATCAGTGACATTTGTGTTTTCCTCAAGTGAGGAAATTGACACAACAGGTGCAGCTGAAGAATGTGTAGCAGTGGTAGCATTTGAAGATTCTGGTGAAGAATTAGCAGTTTCACGATCAATGCATTTAAGACATGGAGGAATAAATTCAACTTGACTAGAGCTGATCTGTTGAGCTAGTAATGAATCATTTTCCATACGAAGATCATCATAAGACATCCTCAGCTTCTCAAGATCAAGCTTCCTTTGAACAAATTCGTAGGAAAGCTTCTCATGATCAGTGAGGAGTGTATCATAACGATCCTGAAGAATATCAACTCTAGACTGAAGATTTTTCATGTCATCAGCGAGGATTTGATTAAGACTCATTTCTTCATTCAACAGATCATCACTTTTGTCTAGCAGTTTTTGAAGCTTTTCCAGAGCAGTTTGTTGTTTAGTTGCAATGATGGCAAGTTTACTGTAACTGGGTTTTTTGTAATCATCATGTTCACAGTCACTTGAATCAGAGGAGGAAGCATTATGTGATACCTTTGAACCTTTTGCCATGAAGCAATAGGTTGGAGCGAAGTCATCAGCATAGTCATCAGTATGGATGGTGCACTCATTTTCTTCAATATTGAAGATTGACTTGCTGACGAAATTGGTTGCTAGTGCAAGACTAGCCTGTCCGGATTCTGAATCTTCTCCAGAGCCTTCTTCATCATTACATTCTTCTGATTCTGCCTCGGAATCCATTTCCTTGCCAATAAGTGCCCGAGCCTTTCTGAAGTTAGTCTTCTTGTGTGAGGAGGACTTTGAAGATGAGGATTTTGAGGATTTCTTCTTCTTCCTTGAGTCATCAGAACTGTCATCCTTGTATTTCTTCTTCTTTGATTCCTTTCCCCAGCAAGGACAATCAGCAATGTAATGACCTGATTTCTTGCACTTGTGACAGGTCCGTTTCTTGTAGTCTTCAGATGCAGATTCTGATTTCCTCATGTCTCTTCTTGATGATTTACCGAACTGGCCTCGTCGTGTAAATCTCTGGAATTTCCTCACAAGCATTGCAAGCTCCTGTCCAAATTCTTCAGGGTCACAACTGCTGTCATCTGTTTCTTCTTCAGATGAGGAAATTGCTTTTTCCTTCAGTGCTCGTGGTCTGGAATAGCTTGGTCCATATAGATCTCTCTTTTCTTCTTGCTGGAATTCATGAGTATTTAGCCTTTCAAGAATATCAGCTGGATCTAGCATCTTGTAGTCTGGTCTTTCTTGAATCATCAGAACTAGAGTGTCAAATGAAGGATCCAAGGATCTCAGCAGTTTCTTCACAACTTCGTGATCAGTGATGTCTCGAGATCCCAGTGCTTGCAGTTCATTTGATATATCAGTGAGGCGATCAAAGGTGTCTTGGCAGCATTCATTGTCATGTCTCTTGAAGCGATTGAAGAGATTGCGAAGAATATCAACACGAGAGTCACGCTGGGTTGATACCCCTTCATTTACCTTGCACAATCTCTCCCAGATTAGTGTTGCAGATCCCAAAGCACTTACTCTTCCAAACTGACCTGGGCTCAAATAGCCACAGATTATGTTCTTCGCTTGAGAATCGAGTTGCTTAAATCTCTTCATATCAGCTGCAGTGACACTAGCAGAAACGAGGGGAACGCCATTTTCCACAATATACCAGAGATCATTGTCAATTGCTTGAAGATGCAGTTGCATTTTGTTCTTCCAGAAAGGAAAGTTCTTCCCTTCGTAGGTGGGACATGGTCCAGTCACCTTGAACATGCCTGCAGTCGACATAACTAAAACTCCAGGTGGTTAAACCAAAATCACACAGAACAAGGGAGTACCTTGCTCTGATACCAATTGAAAGTGCGTTATAGGAGATTTTTAGAATTTCATAAGTGAGGAAATTCCTTTTGAGGAAATTCCTCACTGATGACTAACTTACAGCGGAAACAGTTAAGGATCAGTTGTGCAATTGTTCACAATAACAGTATTACAGAGTGAAGATTATGAAAACAGATTGCACAGCAAGCAGGCACGCAGAATACAGATGATGATTTACTCAAGTGAAGAATTTTGGGGTTGAGGAAATTCAGAGAAAGTCTTCAGCAAATTCTTCAAACAGTCACAGTGAAAGTCATCAACACATAATACAGAGAATGTAAAGAGTTGAGGAATTAAAACCCGATTCTTGGTGAAGACTGTTGTTGATGACCAAGTTCCAACTGCTGTGACAGTTGTACATCTCGTTTGGAGCGGCTTGGTATTTAAACCAAAGGACACCCAGTCCCGGGACACACAGTCCCTACCGTATTCTCCTTGAGCTAAGGACACACAGTCCTCGCCCAACACTCGTGGTAAGTCTTCAGGGCAGACTTCCAAACCCTCACAAACTCGGTCACCCGGCGAACCACAATTGACTGCTGGATTGCTCTAGACCATGACGCCTAACCGTCTGGAGGATGCACAGTCCTCAAAGGTAAAAGGCTTCAATCCCACACAGGAACAACTTCTTCAGTGATGCTCAATCACTAGGTTTGGTTTGTGGTTTCGGTGGGTGGTGTATTTCCTCACTGATGATTTACTCTCGAAAGCTCTGAGTAATTGGGTTGCTCTTATGACAAGTGTCAGTTTCTAACGGAGCAGCCAACCAGCTAGTGGTTGTGGGGGGCGGCTATTTATAGCCTGGGAGCATCCCGACATGATTTGACATTAATGCCCTTAACTAATATGATCGTTGGAGTGGATAAGATCAGTGACTTGGCGTGGTTTATCGAAACGGTCGGGACTCTCAACTGTGAGAGTCCTGATGTTACTCATATTCCTCACTTGAGGCTTTTGATAGGATTTGGCTTAGGTTGAGCATCATGAGGAAATCCATTCCATAGTGTTACTTTGACCCCCTTTAACAGTACGGTGTTCCTATTCATCAAATGCGAAGAAAATAAAACATAAAGCGAAAATCTTCACGCTTCAATTTCTTCAGAACGATTTTCTTCAGGAACCACCGATCTTCTTAATATCAATATCTTTATGAGGAATATCAATTTCATCGCAAATTCTTCGCGATTCGTTTCTTCAGCTTCAGACCAATTTCTTCAACTGAAGACATATATTTTTAGGGGTTGATATTCTTCAAATATCTCACACTCCTCAATGACCTATAGATCATGTGTACACTTATAAACACATTAGATACTTAACCTATAAGTATTCAAACCACCAAAATCACTGAGGGGCACTAGATGCACTTACAATCTCCCCCTTTTTGGTGGTTGATGACAATTAGGTTAAGTCTTCAATAGGGATCAAAAATATGAACTGTAAATGCTCATTTGAGGAATTTGAAAACAAGATTCACAGAGACTCCCCCTGAAGATGTGCATACCTTGAGGATTTTGCTTTTATAGCATATCCACATTGATGATTTATATCATGGAGATCTCCCCCTGAATCTTGTAAATCATGCATACATATAACATATTATATGAAGAAAATGAAGATGCATGATGGCAAATGGTATCTGACGAATTTCAGCATGCGTGCATTAAAACTTGAGGAATAAGCATGCGAAGAAAAACGTTCAAAAGCATCAGAGTACAATCGGGCTTAAGTTACAACTCATTACGTAAAAACTTCAGAAGAGCCAAGAGTTTGTAACTTAAATATAGTTCATAAGCCCCAAAAATAAATCCCGTTTGAAGACTAACTCTCAAGTTTCTCCCCCTTTGTCATCAAGGGACAAAAAGGGACAAACTGAGGACTAACGCCCGTGAAGACTTCATTGCTTGGCAGTTGATGAAGATCCTTGGCGCTTCTTTGGTGTAGTCTTCTTCCTTGGGCCTGTCGCGGTGTCAAGTTGTTCCTCATCAGATTCGGCGGTGCGGAAGGACAGAAGGAGCTGTCTTCAAGATCTGGCACTGGAATGGGCCTGAACTTCTTCTTGGGAGGCCACGACCAGTCAAAGTCCTGCTCAAAGTTCAATTCTTCAAGTTCAGTTTGGGTCTTCAGATGTGCAAGGGTAGCCCAGGTGCAATCAAAAACCTCATGCAGATAGTGATGTTTAAGCATCACACTGTTCTGTGTCTCAGTGAGGGTTTTCACAATGGCACCAAACTGGCGTTTGACCCATTTGTGGTTGTGATCCACCTTCTGATGAAGACTGAGAAGAAGTTCTCTGGTGGTTTCACCCTTCAAGATTGATTGCAAAGTGAGATCTGAAGGCGAAAAGTGCAATGAAGTAAAATTGGAAGGCTGAAAATATGGTGTGAAGTAGACCCGGGGGCCATAGTGTTCACTGGAGGCTTCTCTCAAAATAGCAAATAATACGGTGGGTGAAAAAATTACTGTCGAGCAATTGATAGAACCACGCAAAGTCATGACGATATCTAAGGCTATGATCATACATATAGGCATCACGTCCGAGACAAGTAGACCGATACATTCTGCATCTACTACTATTACTCCACACATCGACCGCTATCCAGCATGCATCTAGTGTATTGAGTTCATGACGAACGGAGTAACGCCCTAAGCAAGGTGACCTGATGTAGAGGGATAAACTTAGACCAATGATGAAAACCACATCTTTTTACCCTTGATGGAAACAACATGATGCGTCCGTCGCTACCCCTTCTGTCACTGGGTGAGGTCACCGCACGGTATGAACCCAAAACCAAGCACTTCTCCTATTGCAAGAATCATAGATCAAGTTGGCCAAACAAAACCCACAACTCGAAGAGAATTACAAGGATATGAAATCATGCATAAGAGAGATCAGAAGAAACTCAAATAAGATTCATAGATAATCTGATCATAAATCCACAATTCATCGGATATCGACAAACACTCCACAAAAGAGGATTACATCGGATAGATCTCCATGAAGATCATGGAGAACTTTGTATTGAAGATCCAAGAGAGAGAAGAAGCCATCTAGCTACTAGCTTTGGACCCGAAGGTCTATGGTGAATTACTCACACATCATCGGAGAGGTCATGGTGTTGATGAAGAAGCCCTCAGTATCCGAACCCCCCTCCGATAGGGCACCAGAGCGTGCCCCAGATGGGATCTTGCGGAGAAATAAGCTTGCGGCCGCGGAAAAGTATTTTCATGGATCTCCTCGTCAGTTTTGGAATTTTTCTGAATTTATAGGCGGAAGAGGTAGGGCAGACGAGCCACAGGAGGGCCACAAGACTGCTAGGCACGGGCCTCGTGGCCGCGCCTAGGGGGCTTGTGGAGTCC